>NW_008676125.1:0-28274 GCF_000695815.1 Acanthisitta chloris
TGTCCGCTGGGCGCGTTGGTGCCGCCGCTCCAGCCTCCCCGCGGCGATGAAAAGGCACTTGTCTGATTCATCCCCCTGGAAAACTTCCCCCTCGGGCCGCGCGGGGGATGCACAAAACTTGGGGCTTTGTGCGAGCTGGTAGGAGCAGAGCGCGGCCGAGGGGCGGGAGGGGCCGCTTCCCGCTGCGGGGTCCCGCCGAGCTGCGCTGCAAGTTTGCGTTTATCTTTTGTGCAGGATAGTATTCCCAAGTGCTGAGTTGGGGGAGAGTTCTCATCTAGTTGTAGCGGGGTGAAATTCAGTGAAGTCGTGGGACAGCTGTGTGGGTTTATTTTTATACATCTCTAATTTGGACTGGGAGAGGAAGTGTCACCCCGCTCACCCTAACAATGGCTTCTTGTTGGGAGCCTCTGAAGGGGAAGGGAAAGGAAAGAGCAGGAATTTTTCAGGAGGTAAAGCTTCAGTCTTGGCTTTACTTAGGAAAAGCTAGCGAACCCTGGCGCTGGCTGTAAGTATTCTAATGGATATCATCAAGTCCCAGTGCTCATAGCACAGAGGTAACAAACTCTTCAGGCATGGCTGTGCTCCTTTCGGAAGTTTTTATCTAAGTAGAAATAGCCCTGAGACACGTGGATGGGAACTGACTGAGTTAATGCTTCCTTGGGACAGGCTGCATGTGTCTGCTCTGTAAGAGCATCCATACCTTCAAGCAAGGCATCAGCTGGACTCATTGATCTCTTTTCAGGAGCGCTGCTGGTATAGCTCCAAGCAAATGCCATTGAATCAGCCTCTGAGGTTCTTATTGCTGTTACACAATTCCAGTGGAATGTGAGAGCGGGGCTTCCTGTTTTTGGTCAATCTGTAGAAGAGACTATAAAAGATAATAGATATCTCAGATAAATTGCTTTTGCATGAGAACTTGGAGCCATTGTTCAACCAGTAACACTTGTGACTTCTTCAGTGAGCCTGGTAATCTGAGAAGCAAAACTCCTTAATGCTCAGAGTAACTTTAAAGACAACAGCTGGAACCTGGATATAAAGAGGGAATAGTTGCAGAGATCAACATGTGCTGGTGCTGTGCATAATGGTGTATAGAAATTCAATCTGTTTTGAAAAGAAAACTTGTGCAAAGAGGAGCTGCTGGTAGTTTATAAGTGGAGAGCAGTGATTCAGGAGGATTAGTGGACACAAGGCAAGTCCCCTGGGTGCAATATTATGCAGCTGATTTCTGTCCTGAGGGTGTTTGATGGCCTTATGTGGGGTGTCTGCGGGAAGAGACTTCAAATTCCAGATCTGCTGATTTTCAGCTGAATACCTCTTATAAAAAAATTTAAAAGAATGTTATAAAATAATTTGCTAAGAGAAATCTTTTCAAAACACTGCTGTTATCGCAGCTTGTTAATCTTGCCAAAGGTTTAACAATTTGAGGATGTTGCTTAGTTGTAACCAAACTCCTTTGAAGGAATTTTCTGCTTGTGAAAGATGAATTACTCATTCTTTGTCTGGGTTAAGAGATCATAATGTGATTATTAAACTCAGTGAATTCAGTGCTAGATATAAAGAATTTTGTTTAACCAGTGTCTTTGTTCTCTTATCAAAGTTAATCTGACGAAGTTTCCCCTCCTATAAAATAGGCAAACATCTCCCCAGATTCAAGAATGCCCCAAACTCCAAAAACCTATTTACTGGTTTTGACTAGATTAGTTTTACAATGGACAGGGCTCTGGGGACTGATGACTTCATTAGGTATTTGGCTGATGGATGCACGGATTTGGGATAAGTTCAGAGGAATCCCTTCCCCTGGGGCTCTCTTATTGACTTCTTTGCTCTGGGTTTCAATTGTGAGATTAGGACGGTGAGTGAAGGAATTGTAGTCTTGTTAAATGGGTTGCTGCAGAATCCACTCATGCAGGACCTTCTAGTAACTCTTTCCTGTGTTTACTTGGCTTTCCACTGCAGCTTAACTGGCTTTGGAGAAGCGGAAAGACAACAGTTCTGATTTGAAGGAAGCAGAGGAGAGTGCTGTTCTGTGATTGATTGGAAAAGGTGCTGGGGACACTAATGCATTAATTGTGCTTAAGCAGCTCTGGTGATCTATGTGCCCTGCGAATAGCTTTATAGGTAAAATATGTCTTTTTGTAGTAAAACTGAAAGTGCTCCACTTGGAGCATCAGTACAGGAGTTGCATTTTTTGACAATTTATATAGTGTAATGCATCAGGAGAAGAGAAATACTTTTCTTGTACATGATTAACAGCGAGTTTAGGGAGGGTGTGGCCATCCAGATATTGTAATCCACTAATTTATCAAGGTCGATGGTGTGATCAGTACCTCATTTAACACCTGAGGTTGTGTTGGTGGTGGTAGGTTATTTGGTGACGGGACCGAATACACAGATAGTGTTCTTGGTAACCTATTTTGCATAGCATGAAATAATAGGTGATGAAACAAAAAGAGGCTGTGTTTTCAGCAAAACCAAGAACCAAGTGAGTTCTCCTTTATATCAAATTTTTCAGTGTGTTTTTTTTTTTTTGCTTGTTTGTGGTTGGGGTTTGTTTGTTTTTTTAATAACAATGTTTTGCATCTTTTTCCATTATAAAATGCTGAGTGGTGTAGACCAGAATTGTCTGGGGACATTTGTCCCTCTTTAGATACAGGCCTGTTAGCTTGATTTTCCTGCACATGAACTGCCTGTGGCAAAGGAAGTGATAGAAAAGCAGCATCAAGCCAGCGCAGGTTTTGTACAGCTCCATCAGTGCCCTGCAAAGCACAGTCCCAGCTCTCTAATTGTGTTCACATGGGAGGCTCTTGACCTGCTATGTTGGGGGGCAGGTTAACCCTGTGCAGGCACGGGGTGATGCCTCTGATCATGAAATGAGTGGAAAGCCAACCAGCTGCTACGGTGTTGCTTTGCAGTTTGCTGAGGGTTGAACAGGTGAAATTTATGCAGCTACAGGTTAGTTTTTATCTGTGTGCGACTAAATAGCAATAAGCAGCAAAAGAAACATATTACCTTTGCCTCCATGCATGTTAGAGAAGCAATTCAGCATGATAAAGTAGATGCTCATCATTCAGGGCCAGCTGTTTAAACATGACTGACAGGCTATCAACCAGCATGGTGCAATAACAGGTATTAGTTTTTAACTAATTAGTTACTATTGGGAAGTTCCTTGTCATATGGGGAAAGGTCACAATATAATGTGTTAATATTTATTAACTAATTACTATTGACTTTGCATGCTCAGCACTTTTTGAACTAAATTTTGAACTAAGTATTCTGTGTATCTTTTTGGACATTGAGCTCATGGAGTAGTTAAAGTTGCTAATTACATCAAAAAAAGCTAAACGTAAATCCAGAAACACCTATCACCAGATGTACGAAAGGTAGGGTTAGATACTGAATTTTAGAAGTCTACCAAATAACCTTAATGCATCCACAAAGCAAAACAATCCTGAACATCTTTTCAAGTATGTTGCAAAACAGACCAGCGCTTGTAATAAGGGTGATGCCCTTAACCTCAATGAGGTTGAATTAAGTCAGTATTTGTTTGGTTGCTCTAATGAATGTCACAATATCACCTATCCCTGGTCCCCAAACCCTTTGATAGGCATCTGTTAACGTCTTTGCACATACATTCCTGTTGGCACTTTGGGAATTGGATTATTGCACAAGCAGCAGTGGTTGTGTTTGTGGTGGATAGGTCTTTGCAGAGCTCTGCCTGCAGCACTGCTGGTAGGGGAAGGCATGATAGGACCATTTCCTCTCTGACCATCCCAGAGGGCTGCTTAGGCTCTAATGCAGAACCAACTGTCCTTGCTTGCACCATTAAAGCCCTTTTCCAGCCTGGGGCTACCTGCTACTCTTGCTGCTGGTAGGTAAGTAGATGGGAAGAGAGAGGTGAAGGCAGTTGAGTGATGGTCCAGCATCTCAACTCTGGGTGCTGTGGCTGAGAGAATGATCTAACTGGCCATCCTGGAGGTCCTCTGAACAGCAGAAGCTCAGCTGACAGTGACTGGGTAGCTGTAATAACTTTTAGCCATGTGACTACTGGTCATGAATGAACTTCTGTTGTGTCCCCTGTTCCATACATGGGGGGTTGGATATTCATATGGGTGTACTGTCTCTCTTGGATTTATTGAATGGCAAGAAATTAAAAATAGGTTATTTCTGGTGTCGTCTGTGCTGGGAATGGGTATGGGGTGGGTGGTGCTTAGACACAGCAGCATTGATTACAGCTTCAGACTTAGCAGCTGCCTACCTTGTGCTCTTCATTGCTGAAGTTGCAGGTGATGGGTCATCCTTGCTAGTGTTTCCTGCCCTGGCTGTCCTTCCTGCCTCTGGGTCTGGTTTCTCTGAAGTGGAGAATTGGATAGTGCCTCTCCATCATCACATGCAGAGAGATTCCCTTGGAGCGCTGCAGCATGGCCTGTGAGATTTCTCCTGGTTTGTGCAGATGTTTCCCAGCTGAAGGCCTGGGTTAGGTGTAGATTTCCTCTGCTTTACCTGGGTGGCTTTGCCATGCTGTGCCATCAGCACGGGGACAGGGAATCCCAGCTGTCAGAAATCTGCTTGCCTCATCTTGCTGTGCTGCAGACCCCAGCCCACATCATCTCCACTGGCACATGGCACCGGCACACCTGGTGGCACTGTGGATATGCTGCCTGGGGAGGGTGAGGGAGGCCCACCCTTTCACTGGTAGTCAAAGAGATTATTGGGTTACAGCCAAAAGATGGGACTGGTGTATTTCTGGCTGCAGAGTCCAACCTGCACAGCAGGTGCTATGTTTGAGATTTCAGGCATTTGGTATGTCCCTGTGTGATCTGCCTGCCAGTAAAGAGCAATATGTCTTCCTGTACCAGCTGAGCAAGAAAATGTGGGGAATTGGTGGAGCTGGAAGACTGACATCTCCACCTAAAAGGGCTGGAGAGTGGTGTAGGAGGAGAGGAAATGCATATTTGCATTCTGCTAGTACCACACTGTTTGATTTGGAGGTAATAGAGATTTTCCCTGTAGTGAGCATGCCTGACATCAGTGCTGCCTACCTACAGCTGCCCTGCCAGCAGGACTGCCTGCCTGGCCTGGGCTTCCCTCTCCTGGCAGCTCTGTTCCCATCAAGGGTGTGGACCTCCATGCATAGGGTGCTGAGCTCTGGTGTCCAGCAAGACCAGTCCACTCAGTCACTGTGTCATCTGCTGGTCTCCTGGGAACCTAAAATCTCTTGGCTTTTTTGGTAATGCATTAAAAATGCCAAGAATGACAAGCAAATCCTGTCTGGCCTGCTTGGAAGAATTATATCATGTGTGCTCCTCTAACAGCTAGGGTTTCACATGTGGGTTTTGTGGGTTAATGCCTGGGCTACTCAAAGCTAGTTTTGTCACTGGGTTTGTGAGTATCCTGATGATGAAGACAGAGCTTCCGTGTGCCCAGGAGAGCTCCTATCAGCAGAGATGGAGCTATCAACAGTCATTCTTTCCCTTTTGCTTGTTTTGTCAGTTGATTCCTGTTAGTCTCCACCTTTCAGCACCTGTGAGTCATGAGGGAGACTGCTGCCCATGGAAATGCAGCATGCTTGGCAGGTGGGCTGCATGTCTCAGGTCCCCTTCCTTGGGTCCCCCTGCACTGAGTGGACAACCTGTACACCCTGACACCCTGTGCTGTGTGGCAACATGCACATTTCGGGGGCAAATTGGCTCCTCCTGCAACATCCAGACTGTCTCCATGGGCTGTGGTAGCCTGTGTACTACTAACATTTGGGAGCCAGTGTGGGAGAAATAAAATCATTATTGATTTGGCATGCATCTGAGGATGTGGGGAGCAAGACAACTGTCTGAAATGGGAGGCTCTGCTAACGGCTGCTGCCGATTGCTCATGTCAATCCATATGGGCCACATGCTTCTAACCAGTCTCCTTGTCTCATTTCCTTCTCTCAAATGCTTACAGCTGTTTTTCCTGCCTATTCAGTAGGTTTTTTGTTCCTGTAAAAAGAGTGACAGCTCACAGATGCTGCTGCAAGTCCCCACTGCATAGCTGAGAAGAGAGACTATTACTGTGATCTTCAAGAGAAGATATGGTGTAATGTTTCTGCAGGAGGCTTGCTTTCTAATGTTTTGAAGTAAGCTTTTTTTTTGTGGTGTGTTTTGTTGTTTTTTTCTTTTTAAAGCTGAAAATAGACTTTACTGTCTCATTCACTGTTTTCTCATCACATCCCTTAGTGATGGAACTGAGGGAGCAGGTAGTTGATGAGGTCACTTATGGGTAGAACAAGGAAGGACAAAGTGATGTTGGCCATGGACATGTGTTAAGAGGTGTTCAGCATTCAGTATTGCTGCTATGCTTATAAAATTTGAGTTAAACTTCACAGTGTTGCTTAGGTGTTGGCTTTTTTTCTTTAGAAACCTGTGACTGAAATGATAGCAGTGCTTGAGGTTTGTCATTGCTGGTCCTCCACTTATCCCAGTGTACCACCTCTTCTGTTCTGCCCTTTCTGCATTATGCCAAGAGAAATAATTGCAGACTTTTGTAGTGGGGTTAATGATCCAGCCCTGGTGAGTTGAAGAAGGAGCTCTAGAGATGCTGATCCCTGTACAAGTGTTTCACAGTTTATGGTTGGATGGTAAAGGGACATCTGAAGACAGAGAAGTTATCGATACCTGCTTTTAGACAAATGACCCATGTGGTGCAAGGAAGGTGGGGTTAATGTGGCAAGGTAAATGGTTGTGTTGAGTTGGCTTGAATGCCAGTTTGATCGTGCCTGCAACAAATAAAACCTAGTGGTGTGTTTATGTCCAAAGTCTGTGTGATCTTGGATTCATTTAGGTGTTGAGAGCATACAAAACATCTTTGTTTTTAGTGGATTGGTGGCCTGTTGGCCATAAACCTTAAATAAGGAAAACTTCTCTTGTTTTCCAGTACTCTGCTTTGCCTTTTTTTTTTTTTTTTTTTGCAGTCCCATCTGCACAAAGCAGCAAAAGTCCCAACAGCTGTTGTATTGGTGTCTGAGATAGGGAACATTCTTGTGTAGGATCCTGGTGGTATGTCCATGGCTGGTGACCGTTTTCCTAGCTCATCCTCTCAAGGGTCTCACTTCTGTGCAAGGAGCCACAGGGTGGCTTTTTTTCCTGTACAAAATATACTGGGGCTGTACTCTCCTCAGCCCATGTTATAAATTATACTTCATAAACTGCTGTAGGAAATGGAAAATAAAGTAATCCTGATTTGTGTTCCTTTAGAGCCCTGTTCTTTAGACCAAAATACACAGGATAAGTCTGGCCCTTCCCTCTATTCACTTTTCATAGCCTCCTTTGTTTTTAATTTATGTATCTTTTTATTCTAAATTCCTCCCTTGCCCAAAATAGAACAGACATCAGCCTGTGAGCAAAGATTGCCAGGCATTGGTCTTGTGGATTATAGTGGTTTTTTGGCCTGGTTGGAGACTGAGCCCCACCCTATGTAGGCTTGGATTAAAAATAGTCTTTCTTTTCAGCAGGCTGAAAACTGTACACAACACATTTACATCTTAGTTTCTGGGGCACTGGCAGCTACAGGAAGCCCTTCAGCTGTAAAATACCTCAGAAAATCTTCATCTGAAGTGCTAAGGCGACCATTGTCAGGAAGGTGTACAGCCTAGCATCCGACTGCCATTCATGAGTTATTGTAGATGTTGAGTAAAGTGTTAGCCATCCTTCTTGAAGGACCTGGAAGAGTTTTGAACTAGACCACAGCCTCTGTAGTCCAGTAGCCTGGAAAGAGCCCCTGATCCACTGGATGGGATGAAGAGGTGAATGGATGCTGTATCACTGAGCCTTGGGGGCAGGAAGCAGTCAAGGCTTTTTTTTTTTTTTTTTTTTTTCCCCCTCATTTCTTAAATGCCTATCTTGGCTTAGGCAGTTGTTAAGAAGATGCTGGCAGAAGCTCTTGTGCTTCACTACCTGTGAGGGTACCATCTTAGTGTGATAGCAAGGTGCCTTATGGGTGGTAGGAGGATCTGGAGGCTCTGTTCTCTTGGGGGAATGTTTAGGGGTGAGAGAGGTTGATGAACAGGGAGGTGCCTTAATGGAGGAAGGTCCAGCAGGTTTGCAGATCACTAACTCTGGAACAGAAGGACAAAGTTCTGGCCAGCTGAAAAAGACTTCCTACTACTTCTCTGCTACCTGGTTGTATAAACTTGGCAGGGAATTTTTGTGAGAAAGGGCATGTGTGCTGCTCCAATGGCCAGAAGGACATGCATTCAAGGGGAGATAGCAATCCTGGCCTAAAAACTCAGCCTTTCCTCTGTTTGCCCTCATGTTGACCAGTGTTCTGATGTCTGTCAAACCCAGCAGCAACATTTTGGGGCTGCACTACGCATTAGGCTGCCACTTGAAGAATGTCTCAGCTCAAGTGCTGTGGGGAACTCTGATGGCCAGGAGACTGCTCCTGCCTCACAGCTTCCAGCTCAGTCCTGTCTGTCCAGAGCTGACCTGCACACTCCTACTTCTTCTTATGAAACAGAAAAAAAATTAAGGGCAAGAGGTTGACCTCTATCTGGTGTGGTGATCTCATTCCCCCATGCCTATTGGAAAAGCGAAACCTCAAAACCAAGACTACTCAGGCAAGTCTGAGTGGTTGGCCATGGGATTGCAGAGGGAAGATCCTAGGATGATCTTGCCCTGGGCATCTGTTCTCTGCCTCATGAACCTCAACTGTTGACTTCTTGTGTTGTTTAATTTGTTTTCCACTGTCCTTGGCCATGCTTGGTGAGGCAGTGAGTTGTTTTACAGGGTGGTAGCTAATGCCAGCTACTTGGAGGCTCTTGCCCACTCCATGGGGGAAGGCAGGATGTGGCTGATCTGGGATGTGGAAACAGGCAGTGCTGCCCAGCAATTGAAGTCTCCAGCTTAGCTATAAGCCTTTATAGTTGTTTAGGGCAGGGGTGGTAGTAAATGAGCAAGGGCATGTGATGGGAGGAGGATAGGGAGACTCTGCCCATTGCCTGTTCTGTGGCTGTTTATGACTAGCACACTTTGTAGGCCTGGAATGGTTTATGTGACCTTGTTGATCAAAGGTCTCTCTGTAATGAGAGAAAATGCCTTTTTCTCTTCAGTTTTTGTAGCCTCTGCCTTGGCCTGTTCTGTTCCAGACTAGACTGCAAAAAAACTTAAAAATGTGAAATATTATGTCTCAAGACCTTTGTAAACAGTAATGAAACTAGCTGTAGAAGGACACTAGAAGGATTTTATTTCTCCCAAAGCCTAGAGATGAGCTTTCAGACTTCGTCTAACTCAGTTGCACAGTTACTTTAATTGTGAGTCAAGGGGCTCTTCATATCTCAAATTCTTAGAGTGGAAAAACTGACTCCTGCAGTTATGTCTTTACTATAGAATTTTTTGCTAGAGGAAACTGAATTTTTCTTGAAAAAAAAAAGCTAGCTAGGCTGCTTTTAAAAATTGTATAAATACAGGAACTTGCACAAGGCAAAATGAGTTGCTGCCCACTGCAGGGTCTGGCTAAGACAAGGAAAAACCTGCAAAACACCCATTTGGGAAAAAACGTAAAGAAGAAACTAGTCTGATAGATGAGACAGGCTGGGTAACATGGGAAATGCTGCTGGCTTATATCAGTGTTTCCCATATCAGCTGCTGAGTGGAGCTGTGGTTTGGGGAGATGCTGTGTATTTCAGGGGTGTCAGTGACTGCTGGTGCAGTAGCCAGAGGGGCCTCTCCTCTGGCATGCAGTAGGTAATCCTGTCCCTGACCTGCAGCTTCTTCCAGTGTTCTGTGTGCTAGAACAGCTTCTGCTGCCTTGGTTCCAGATGGTGGGAAGACTGTCTTGCTAGGGGTAAGGAAAAAAAAGAAAAGAATTGATTGCAGAGCTCTAGGGACATCTTCTTGGATCCCTACTGAAATTGTTGTCTCATTGAGGTGGTGGGAAAGGAAGCTTAAGAAAAATCCCTTTTGTTCTCCCTCGCTTTTCGTCCCCTGAAGATCAACATATGAAAAATATTTCGATACTAGAAGGAAAATAGGAAGGCATGTGATTCTGCACTCAATTTTTATCTGTGGGGCTTACTGTTTGTCAATATGTTAGGGATTAAATTAGGGCCCTCCAGAGCTGAGTGCACAAGATATTTGAAATGCAAGTTGAAGACCTTGGGTAACAGAAGCTGGTACCCTGTCTGGATTAGATGAAAGGTGATGTGCAATGGGTTGTCAATGAAACAAGGTTGCACAATCACCTGTGTACCATTTCCATGTTCTTCCTTGCTGGTTGTGCTAGAATCTGAAAACTGTCGCTGAAGTCCTTCTCTATATGCTTGTTCCCCCAAAGTATCTTTACAGCTTGGCCATCCCAGGAGCCGACTGAGTGAGTGAGATGAGATCCTGTTTCTGCATGCTGGAAGTACTACATCACACTCTGAACTGTCAGTGCCAGAAATAGTGGCTGTGAGTGATGCAGTTTATGTCAACACAGAGCGGTGAGATCAGTGGTTTTGTTTCCCAAGCACACCCCACCTCTGATGTATCCATTAGCTTCCAAAAGAAACTGGAGACTGGAGTGCTTTGGTTTACCATGTTCACAACAATGTGTGTGTGTCTTCCTAAATTGGCTCAGATTTGTTTTTTTTAATGTTTGTATTGGTTTTTGCCTTGGTGATTTTGCTGGTGCATGTGGCACTGTCCCAGCCCTGGTGGAAGAAGCCAAGGTACCAGGACTTCTGCTGCACAGACTGTGCTCAAAATAACAGGGAAGGGGTTTGCTGATCTGCCTCTTCTGATGTGTCTCCAGTGGTACAAGGTAGAAGGGTGTCTTGCTGTACTTTTACAAACAGCAGGACTGAACTTGCTGCCTTTGACTCTGCCCTGCTGGGAAGGACTGGAATGGTGAATCAGGTCCCCTGTGTTTTCACAGCCTCTGTCACCGTTTTCCTGGGAGAGCTCAGCACAGCCCCTCTCTGCAGACAAAACTGCTGGGCAAGCACCAAAGTTCTCAGTGTGTCCAGAGCAGCACTAACCAAGTGGAAACTTGAATTCAAGCTACCCATCCCTGTAATTGGCATTCATATTTTGTGAAGCAGTGCTTCAACCGGGTCACTTACTAAACAGCATCTGAAAGATCATAAATTCTGGGTCCTTGTTCATGCTGCCATCGCAATCCTGTGCTCCTTCCTGCTAATCAGCCAGGAAGGGTCTGTGGAGCGTTGTTTGGGTTTGGAGCAGGGCTGTGGTTTTGAGATTCCAAGATGCTGAGTCTCATCCCAGGAACAGGCTTGGATGCTCTCCTGCCTTGGAGCCTCTACAGCAGGACATTAATGAGCAGGCTGATACTCCAGCCTGTCCCTGTTTTCCTTGGGTTAAAACAGTGTTTGCCTTCTGCTATAACTGTTGAGCAGCTGCAGCACTGTGGTGGTATATACACATATATATTCTGCTATAAATCCTGTAGTTAAACATTTCCTTGACCCGGCATAGAACAAGGTGCTTGTCTCCAGCTGGTTACAGAAATAAAGGAAGTGAGTTCCAAAACAATATTGCAATTAAGACTGTTTCTTCCTGAATTCTGCACAAAATGCTTTGCCTCCAGGAATGGATTGTGAGGACTTTATTTTAGGGAATACACAGGGTGTTGTGAGTGTATACAAAATTACCCTGTTATGATTGGTATTGTGCAGGCATTTGGGGTGAAGGTTGGCCCCAGCTTTTAAGAACTGTTTCTGAGATAACAACATTCTGAAGGAGATCAATAGAGAGCAAATGGAAATATGTTTACAAAAGCATTCATGTTTCTCAGTGCTCCTGGAAGTAATAAGCAAGTTTCTGAATCCTCAGGTAGAATTCACCTTTCCATAAGGAGTGAGGGGAAACTGGGCCTTCTGAAAACTGAAAATATTTTGAATAAGCAGCCTTAATATCTGAGCTAAACTTTAGCCTGTTCCTTTCTGCACTGTTTGGCTGAGGCCAGGACTAAGCTTTCCTTGGGGACATGGATGGGATGTTCCAGTGCAATCCTGCCCTTCTGTTGCCCACCCCTTTGTAATGTTCTCGTCGATTTAATTTCCATCTGGGCTCTTGCCACTGTTTTATATAAACCAAATGCTCAAGAAAGGGCAGCACAGTCAGACTTCTTGCTGAAAACTTGAAAAACTTAAATTGCTTCTGCACAGTTAAGAAGCTTCTGGAAGTTAGTGTAGCTGTGCTGGACGGATGGTTATGGCAGTGCTCGTTCTGCTTTAATTAGATTCATCCAGGGTGGCAACACCTTTTATGCTTCTTTCCCTGCCTTCTCTAAGTAGTATACCATTTTCCTGGGTTATATAGCGTTGTTTTAGTTGGTCTTTTTGCTCCCTGTGTTTTGAAGGTCTATATAAAAAGAGGTTTGGAAAGCTCTGAAATAGAGTAAGATTCTGCCCATACTAATGGCCTTGAAACCCTGTTATGCAAGAGGCTTTACAACCAGTACCTGTCAATGATTCACTTTAGCAATTAAGGCTTTGTGCATTGGGTTGATATCAACTTGGCAAATAACAAGGTATTGCGCTTTCTTTTAGTGCATTGCCTTTTCACATGTAACACTCTTTGGTGTAATCCATGTTGTACCCTGTGGTGTCATTACTCCCAGCTGTAGATCTTCCCCTTTTACCTGAGCTGCAAAATTGCTTCATGCCTTCTGTCAAATAGCATGCCTTTTTTCTTAGTCTTGGCTTTATGTAGGATCTGTAGATGACTTTTGAGTTTTGTTTTAGGGCTTTTTTGGTGGCTTTTTTGGGGTTTTTGGAGGGGTGTTTGTTGTATTTTTTAATTTGGTAGGATGATATTATTAATTCATAAAGCATTAAACTCAGCAGCAACAACAGACTTGAGAGTATAAGCAATCTGCAGCCAAAGCAAAGACTGGCTTCACAGCATAGAGAACAGTCTGCTACTAGTAGCTGCTTTTTATGGTCCAGAAAATGTGAGACAGCTTACTAATTAAGTGTAATGAGCTGTGTGGTGAAAATTGCACTCTAGGGACCTGAAGGCTATGGGTGACGACTTGCAGTGTATGTGTGAGTGGTAATCCAGCTCTACCTAACCTTTCTATACATTTGAAAAGAGTGAAGTAGTTGTGGGAGCCCTTGAAGTTAGCCTGCCCAGGAAGTCCATCCTACAGGAGGAGATTTTCTATTGGGGTCTGAGACTAAAAGAACAGTTGGAGGGAAGCCAACAAATGCACGAGCTAAATACCAGAAAAAGCTTCAAGGACCACAGGCTGGTCAGTGACTGTACCAGGAATGAAATGTTTGATAGTGGGAGGTCACCTGCAGATAGGTTGTGTGGGACTAAGGAGCCACCCAGTGGCAGTCCCCCACAGCCTCCCACTAGCCAGGAGTGGGTGCTGCAGACTGGTCTGGACAGTGGTCAGCAGTTGGCCAAATGTCCATTTGGTGATCAGAGGAGGCTGTGGCTGCAATGGTATAATTTCTTCTTGCGTATAGGTGGAAGATATTAAGGAGTTCCTGACCTCTGGTTCTGCATAATTACCAGTCTTGCTACAGTCCCTGGATTTATTTTTCAAGCCACATCCACTGCTGTACTCTTATTTTGAAGATTGCACCAATTTTATTAGTAATCTAATAGGGTGCTCCTGTAGGCATTAGATTGGTGGCATTTGGCATTAGAGAGAGATCTTGTTTGTAGTTGAGTTTTTAAGTCAAAATGAGGTGTATTGCTTGACTTTGATAGCAGTATTCATGTTTTAGTGTTTAGAAAGCGAGTCTTCTCAGGGGGAAAGGTCTGGCTCAAGTAGCTGAAAACTTTGTAAAGCTGTTGCTGCTGCTCAGACTGCATAGTACTTAAGAGAAAGTTAAAAGGCTAGTGACAGACTTGTATGAAAATACAAATGTTTTCTGAACAAATCTGTACTCCTATAATTTGCATTGTGCTACAACTTGCAATTAAGATTGCTTTTAGGTGTCTCCTAAAACTTTCTTTTTTTTCTGTATGTCAAAAGACCGTAGTATAAAGAACTGCATTCCTATTAAGTCGCAGTTTTTGCAAACTAATGTGTTCCATGAGGCTGCAGTCCAAATAAATGCTGTACACTTTTCAACCATAAATGTGTATAAACTGACTGTTGCCAGAAAATGGATCAGAACAAGCTTCCCTGTTCAGAAATATTCTTGAACAGTTACTTGTGTTCTGCAGTAGTTTAGCTCTAGTGTAAAATACTGTTTCCTTGAGTAGTGACTGAAGGTGGATAGTCATCTAGAGCATCTTCTCCAGGTGAGCAGAGGATTGCCTAAGCCATGTCAAGGACAGACTTGGGTGATAGGCAGACCTAGCTGAGATGAAAGATGGGAAAGTATGTTTGTGCCTCCAAGACCCTCCTAACAGACCTAGTGCCACTCTTTCTCCAGTGGCCTGGTCTATGGTATGGCTGAGCTGGTTCTAACTGGGGTGCTGTGCTAACTGTGGTCCCTCTGCTCTTCCTCATCTTCCCTGTGCTGGTGCCCATTTGATCCCTCAGACTGCTGGAATGAGGAGACTGAAATGCTGAGAAGGAAAGGGACAGAGCAGGCTTTGAATGGCACCTGGCAGTGATGTCAGCCCTATTTGTGTGCAGTTTTACTCTGTCCAGGTCAGCTCTTTGCATGCTTTGGTAATAGCCATCAGCCTTCATCTCATGCTGTTAAAATCATCCAAAGAAAAGTGTTTTCTTTGGGGTGTGGTAAGTGCAAGGGTTCACTTCATGCTGGGTGAGGTGGCACTACAAAACTGGCTAAAAAATGTTCTCCGCTCCAAGTTCCTTCCAGTAGCCTCTCCTTTGGCTCAAAGAAAGTAGCAGAAAGGATGGAAAGTGTCTTAGAATTGGTGGTTCCCTGCTCAGGCCTTGGACCTGCCTGCAGGACTGACTGGAGCAAATCCCAGTGGCACTACAGACCCCTGCAGTGTTTTCAGTGCTGTCTTCTGCCCTGGGAACTGCAGCACATCTGGCAACTGCTTTTCCAGTGAAAATGCAGGAAGGGTTCCCAATTCATCTTTAGTTTTTTCCCTCCCTTTACAAAAGAAAATGACCCAACCCTAGACTCCCCATGGCCTATGATTTCAAGGGAATAACTTGCTCTTTTTTTTTTTTTTTTTTCCATGTATCCCCTCTCCACACCCACCTCCTTTTTTGTCTTTTTGAATTTAATAAAGTGGTGACTCAGTACTAAATATAAAAGGCTGCTTCCGGCATCATCTGCCTGTGGCTCATTTCCTGGAGCTGACATCAGTGGAGCCTCTGATTCCCTTATAAAATTGCAAGACATGAAATATCCTTTACACAGTGTTCTGGGCATACTTGTGGACTTTTTGGTGACTGCATGGCTCCTTGCTCTAAGCTGTGAGTAACTAGTTGGTTAATTGCTGAGCTGAGCACTGGTGGAGCACAGGATAAATTGGAAGAGTCCTCAGGTCTGTTTTGCACAGCAAATTCGTACTCTGGTTTGCAAGCATTTATAAAATCAAGACTAACTTTCAGTCCCTCCTGCATATGCAAGGTTTTTATTAAATAAGCATGAGCCTGACTAATGTCTTGCTTTCTTCCAGATGACAGGCTTGCTGACAGAGCAGCTCAGGAAGCTTTTAGTGGGGAAATCTAGCAAAGATGGATCTGTTTTTTCTTTAAAAAGACTGATAAACTGAGGAGTTGAGGTCAACTGCTTGCTCCTCGGTTGTCACATCTTTCCATAGCTGTTTACATTGATGGAATGTATGCTGCCAATGCTTGCAGCTGAGGGTAAGTGAAAGCAAGTGCATAAACCCTCAATTTGTATCAAAAAGCACAGGGGAGAGTGCTTCTATCTGTCTGTATGTAATTTCATTAAAATACTTATCTTTAAAAGGGAATGTGGACAGAACTGAAGGAGAGGAGCATGTGACACATGGTAAATGGTCACTGATCTCAGTCCAAAATGGGGTGGTGGCTGGCCACTCAGCTTCGCACTCTAAAGGCCTGGCTCATAAAGCATGGTGGATTTTTTTGTGGTGAAGTAGGCTATTTAGGTTACCTGTTTTTTCTTTCAGCTAGTTATTCTTTTGGCCCTTTCCCCTCTCTCTTTTTAAAGAGAGGGGTTGCTCCTGAAAATGCTTGATGTGCAGCACCAGAACAGGCAGTGGCAGGAACCACCTTTGCTGTTCCTGGAGGCCCACCGGGGACCACTGATGCTCTGTTAGCTCTAGGGTCTCCTGAGTCTGCTGTGGCTCAGCCCTCTGGCCATGGAGGTTTCTCTAGCATGGGGATGCTGCTGGGGGACAACATGTCCTACTGTCCCTTGACTGTATCCCAGCAAACAGCTATTTTAGGCAGGAGCTAGAGGTGCCTGCAGGTAAAACCTATCACAAAAATCACTAGGACTGATGTAGCATGCCCTGGGACTTGTGCATCATCGTGGGTTTCATCAGCTGTCTTGAACAGCTTCTAATATGAGCATGGCATCTCTCAGCATTGCTATCTAGCTGTGGAAAACACTACTGGAGTGGGCAGGAAAACTCAGTGTCCAGAAGCAGGTGGTTGTCTCTCCTGAACAGTGGAACTCACTGGGGAGAGCAGTGGGGCTGCAGAGCCCACTGTAGCAAAAGGCCAGCACCTTGGATGTGCTCCCTTCCTCTTCCAGAACTTTGCCAGAGGGTCTGTTCTTGAGCACTAGTGGTGAAAGGAGAGGGATAAGGTGACTCCTGGATTTACCCTCTCTGCTCCCTTGTCACCTGGAAGGCAGCAGCTGCCACTCCCACAACCATCATTGAGTAACTTCTGGAGGGCAAATATGTATTAGTGGCCTCCCAGTGAAACTTGGCAGCTGGAGCTGGGGAGGAGATGTGTCCCCTTGTGCAATGATGTGCTGGAGAGATCCTGTCAGTGCTGGAAGTTCTTGTGCGTAAACCTACATCACAATGTTCCATGCAGGGGAGTGGACACGTCACCTGAACACCTCAGGGCACCTTCTTCCCTAAAAGGCCCTCTTAGAGGGAGGAAGAGGAAAATACACTAGTGTACTGGCTGTACCAAAAAAAATTCCTATTTTGGAAGAGTGTGGGGAGTGGTGTGTTCGAGGAAGTGGGCAGGGAGCGCCCGAGGAACTGTGCGTCCGCTGCCTGCCACCACCACACCCCGGCGTGGCGAGTCTCGGGGCATGACGCGGAGATGAGTGGTGCTGGCACCGCCGAGGTGCTATTTTAGGTTTGAGTGTAATTGCAGGTTGGACCGACAGGACTGGATTTGGAGTATTCAGAGAGTAGAGTGTGCTTTGAAAGCTCTGGAAAAACTGGCTATCGCTGATCCTTTGCAAATGTGGAAGATGGGTGTTTCACGTGCACTGTGTGTACATCAGACTTCTCCTGGCAGTGGAGCCACTGAGGACCTGTGCTGCCTGATGACAGTGCGAGCAATACCCTTTCCCTCCCAGTCAGAGGGAATGGTGATGCCTGTTAGCCCTGCAGGATGCTTTATGCTAACCTGAAAACAGAAAAGTAAGTAAGTAGAGGTCTGAAGACCCATGGGCTGGTGGCCTTTAGGTATCCTGCAGCGTCAATCTGCCACCTGCAGACCTGCAGGTGCTGCTTTTCTATCCCAGCAGCACAGATGCCAGAGATAAGGAGAGGAAGCTTTTCATTTCCCTCCCCAAAGCAGAACTTGTCCATGCAATGACTCTGCCATGGATAGAAAGTCACAACCTAGTTTGGGAGCTGGGCTTTGGCATGCTCTCCCTGTCAAACCTCAAAGCCTCAGCACTTTTTAACCTTTACAGGATGAATTTATGCTGTGTGATGCGCTGACAAGTAGAGTGAAAAGTGGAGGGACTAAACTTCCTGAAACAAGTTTCTTTAATTTTGTTGCATGTTTGTCCCAAGACTTCATCAGCTGGGTGCAGTCACTGGTTTGGATCAGAGGAGCCAGTTTGGCTCCTTGGACCCAGGAGCTGATGCGATATTGAAGCCCACTGCTGATACAAGTTAGAGAGGAGTCAAAGTTGCTCTCCCCTACGCCCCACCTGATGTGCATGCAGTCAGCCTGGTCTTGGTGGAGTGCAGAGTGGTTTTTAAGCCAACTTCTTTCTTTTTAAGTTGCAGCTGCAGTTTTGGGCATAAACCCCTCTATTTTAGTTTCCATGATGTTTACCATCCCAAGGAAGCTGGCAGGCTGTGGGTTTGGGGCTAGTTGTTTTGTTTTGGAATTTTTTGGGGGTTGTGTTTTATCCTTCTTTTGAAACTTTACAGCTGGAAGCTAAACTTTCAGGTGATACCCAAGAATGGGACCAGGCAGTGACTCACTTTTGCTGGCTGATGTAATTTTTAAAAAGAAACAACAAAAAAACCAAATCCCAGTGACCCTATTGGTCAAGCATTTTTACGTTTTAGAACAGTCACAAGTTCTTCAAATTCTTCACTAATTCAAATATTGTCCTTATTAGTAAATGATATCCTTTCCTTCTAGCTGCGGGAAGGCTCAAACATTGTGGACATAGCAGGAACAGAAATTTCTGAAATATGTGATTATGGTTTGGAAAAGCCATTTAACCTTTTTGGTGATTGATTCTGCTCCTGTGCATTACATCAGCAACTACACAGTACATGATGTTTCTGTTGCTCGTGTCTTCCTGGCTGGCAGCAGATGCCTGTCCATGTTTCATTTAGAACAGACAGGGATTAATTGCTGAGGTAATGCAATATATTACAGTATGGGCCAGCTCTGAACTCTGTCCTTAGTGACCTATCCAGACCACTATTTGTTTATTTTGGGGTTGGTTTTTTGTTTGGCTGATTTTGTTTCTGTTTTTGAGGAACTGTGGGGTAAATTGCTGGCAACATTCTCCTGTGCAGACTGAGGCCAGATAGGTCTGGATCCTCAATGTTCTGTGAGCTTCTGGTTATTTTAAAGACAATCACAAAATAACTACATAAAGCAAAATACAAGATCTGTGTTGCTGTTTGGCTGGACACGACCCGAGCTAGCAAAGCAAATTGCATTTATTTTCTGGAGTAAAGAGCAAAAGAGGTTTGTTGGTTGGTTGTTGGGGTTTTTTTTCCCTTTATAACTAAAAAAACTAGTTTGCTTACTTAAAGCTTTGTATTTTACTGCCTCCTGTTCCCAATACAAGAAGGAGAGGTGGCTGGGGAGAATTGCCCCTCCCTGCCCCGAGCGCACGGGATGCTCGTGCCGCCTGGTCCTCGGTTCCAACGCATCTCTCCGCGACATGACCGCATCCCTCCGCGGCTCTCGGGAAGCGACCTCCCATCGCTGGGCGGGGATGGTGGGAGGAATGCTGGCTGCCCAGCTCCGGGCTGGGGGCGTGGGAGTAGCTCCAGCGCTCGGGCCGGACGAGGGAGTGATTCGCTTTCCCCGGGAGAGGAGGAGAGGTAAGGAAGCGTTTCCCGGGGCGGGCTGGCGTTTGGGTGCTGCCTGGTTGTGTGGATACAGGCACATACCAGAGATTGTCCTGCAACGACTTGTTTTGCTTTTCTTTACTTTGCAAAACGTCTAGTGATTCCTACTGCTGTAGTAGATAGGGGCAAATAGCCGTAGGCAGAACGAATTTCAGGTTTTAATGTGTTTCGGTTTGGAGTTTATCTGTGCACCTGACTGAGCAGTGCGTGCAAACTGCAGCAGCGAAAGCTGCCGCCGACTGTGCATCATTGAGGGTTTAATGTTTCGAGTGAGGGCTGAGGGTGTGCCTTCTCAGAAATCTGTCTGGGGCACAGTCCTGCTCTGTCTCACTCGGCAGCAGGCTTTTACAAAGCAGAACTGCTTCAACTTGCATGTTAAAAGTGTTAAATATTGAAACCTCTGCCTTGCAGAAAGTGTGATGAGCTCAGAGTACTTTTGGGAAATGGGTGTAGGCTGCTGCCGATGGTGGCTACTGAACTTTGTGGGGTCTCTTGCCCGGAGAGGCTGGGCTGAGTGCTGCTTTGCTCTTCCAGTTGGAAAGGCACGAGGCATCACAGCCTGACAGGATTGAGTTTCCAAACTGAGGAGTTTAATCTTGCTCGTGTGTTTTCTGGTGATGGCTGGCTATACTTGATGCTGGAAGCCAATTTAGACCCTCTTGAATTCTTTAGCAGTTGCTACTGGCTTAAAACACTTACATTCCAGTACTTACAAGTATTGAACTGAAACACTGAATTCTTTTGTGCTGAAAAACTTAGACTTGACATGTCTGGAAACTTGTAAAATGTATCTAATATAGCTGCTGCATGTCCTGGTTTTGTTTATACTGAATGTGTTGCTCTGAGTTTTGCTTAGTTACATTTTTTTTTAACTGAAGCTACACTTGATCTTACCTGAAAGGTTGAAACCCACTATTTTACTCTTACCCTGCGTATGTTACGGAGCCTCTGTGTGTAAAGAATGATTTCTACAGCTGGAGGACTCTCACACTCTCCTGAAATTCAGAGTAGCAATGAGATTGCATGCTGTTTATAGTGCATACGTCTCTTTAACCACAACATCTGTCCTAGGGGTATCAGGCACTGGCTGAGCTGCAAAACCAAGGGAGGAGGAGGAGGAGGCAAAGCAGCTTTAAGGGACCTAACAGGAAGTTAGTGCTCGGCCCCAGGAGTGCTGGATATATCTTGGAGATCCTGCCTAGCCTTGAAACTTGCTAATTAGAGTGCATTTTGCAGAGATTATTAATGCTTGTCCAAAATCCAAGAGTCACCAAGTAGAGCTTGCCTGATCCTGGTCTGGCGACTGCTGCCTTTTGCTCCCTATCACTCCTCCCCATATTAAGTTAAATTACAGAGAAGTGTGGGGAACACCCTGCAGTTAGAGCAAATGTGATTTCACTGTCATGGCAGCCTCCTGGGATGCAAAGACAGCAACTTTCCTACTTTTCTAGCCATTTCACATGAATTTTTTAGATTAATGCTTCTGCTTTTGTTAAGAGTTGATCGGATCTGTACCATCTTCTCTAGAGAAAATAAGTGGTAAACTTATCAGGGTTTTTTCCTACTTTCAAAAGCTGCTAGGGCAGCTTTGCAGTGACACTGATTTATTGCAGTCTAGTGTTGCTTTCTTGCTCTGAAACAAATAATTTTGACTTATTTCCCCTTTTCCCAAGTGTATTCTAAACAAGATTACAGATAGCAGGGGAAGGACAGAAGAGTGTTTTTCTTTTATCAGTAGCTCTTTCTAGTAAGGGATCAGTTACTGAAATTCCTGGGTTTTAAGATGCTTTTGAAACATAATCACAATGCTTAGAGTACAGTTTGTAGTTTCTAGTGTTTTGGTTCTTTTTCAAGAAAACATTCATTCACACACTTTTATGAATGTTTATTATCTGGGCAGTAGTTGCCAGGCTGCTGGGATTTCAGGCCTGGCTGTGCAATTTCAGGACAGCTCTGTTTACCTTCAAACTGATAAAGCAGTCTGCAAAACTGACCACAGCTGTACCTTCTAAAAGGCTGAATGAAACCCACCCTCCCAAAATTAGTTGCTGAAACTCCCTACTGTCCAGCTTGCCAGGGATCAGCAACATCACGCAGCGTGTTTGGCTTGCGGGAGCTTGTTTGCTGGTGTTGAATAAGCAGTGACTGTACTGTGATTTAACTTAGGGATCTGGTTGATTCTCCCACCTGGGCGGGAGGGAAGTTTAACAGACTGAGTAATGCTTCCTGCTTATTGTGGCATACTGAGTATCAGTTGCTTTACCTGCCAAGTGAAAGTTCTACCTGAGAGTGGAGGCTGGTGGTACTGGGGGGATGGAGCTGAGTCTGGGCTTCCTGGGCTTTAAAGGCCTTTATCCAGCTGCTATGGACCAGGGAACTGGGCTCCTTTGGGGCTGAATATTGGGAAATTGAGAGACGTGTTTAAAGCATGTTGAGGGGAACCCGCAGGTCTCTGCAAGCAGGTCCGAATTGCTTCTGGGGAAGAAAATACTCATTCAGCCTTCTTGTGATCTTCATGCCTCCTCACTTATGCTGGCAGGGAATCCATTGTCTTTCCTGCTATTGCTCTGACAGTCCTTGAAGAAATGAGGGATACTGAGTTTTGCGAAGGGTAGTAAGAGGTGGGTCCTTTCTTGAAGCCATTTACAGTTAAGATAAGAGAATAGCAGAAGGAAGTGTTTAATGCCCCTCTTTATTCAGGGAACTATGTGAGAATAAGAATTACTATCGGCATAAGAATTTCCTGAGAGGCTAGCATGACTTTTCTGTGCCTGAGCCAGGAATTTAAATGAAATCTTCTGAGTTTCAGTCCATTAGCTGACACCTGACCCCGACCCCCCTCTCTTTTACGTTCTTGCACTTAAGCTTAGATTATCTCTGAATGTTATTTGCTTTTGCAAAATACAGGCAGATGAGTGTTCAGCCCTTCCTTTCCTGATAAGTCTTGAAAGGGTCACCTGTACTATGTTGTACTAGCTAAGTAATGAGAATATTACTGTTCTGTTTCCAGAACAAACTATTGAAACCCAAAAGTTAGTTGAACCAATCTAGCAGGTTATGATTTCAGATGTTCTCTAATCCTGGAGTAGTTGCTCTGCTAAAACCAGAGGTGTGCCAAAACGCAACACTTGGGAGGAGTATTTGTCAAAGAGGCTTTTAAGGACTGATTCATTGGTGCCTCAAGAAGTATTTTATCTGGTTTCTACCATGCCCTGCAGATTATAAGTGCTCTGTAGGTATACATAATGGAGTGGGAGCAGTGAGGCAGTCTGTATGCTGTAGCTGCAAGTCTGCAGCATGATGGGTGTATGTGAGTGCAATTGGTCTCCTCTGTGAAAGTCAGCACTGCCCCTGCTTTGGCCATCCATCCAATCCACTTGGCCCTGGTCTTCCACGTGAGAAGCCTTCAAAGAGTGTAGGTCTGCAGAAAGCTTTCAGTGCTCCTCCCTTCCATTTGAGTCCCAAACTAGTTTTATGTTTCTTAATGTGCATCAGAGACAGTTCTGGTTCATAGGATGTGTTGGGGGAGATTTCATTGAGGAAGGGAGAAGCTTTGTTGGTTTTTTTCCCTTCTGTGGTCAACTTGAGTGTAAGCATTTGTGTTCCTCTGACTTGTGGTCCCATCCAGCCTTTGGGCAATTGGGTATCGCGTGGCTAAGCGTCCTTAGCTGCTTGCTCTCTGTCTGTTTCCTGTGTCTGTGAGACAGAGGGGTTTGCATCTTCGAATGCCTACAAATTTGTGTCATATTCCCAGCTTTCAGTATTCTGGATGCTGCCCTTGAGGACATGGTTGTCCTGGGCTTTTATCAAGGGGCTGATTCCAGATTGATGCTGATTTTGGATTTTCTCTTGAGTACTGACTACAGCTCAGTTCTGGGTCGTGATGCTGAACATGCTGACCATTATCCAGGCCTGGTTGCACCCCAAAAAGCTTCCTTGGCTGTTCAAGGGGTTCAAAGGCATGTCAACTGGCTGATGGGTCAGCAGTCATTTTTACTAAGGATTTAAGATGATTGAAGGTAGTGAATCTGGTTCTATCTTGAAGGGAGAGAAAACACTCTGACCAGCATGCAAAAGGTGAAGGATCAGGTTGTCTAGGCTGTCTGTGGATATTGGGGCAGCAGTTAGTCTTAAGCAGAAGGCACAGGAATATTGGTTTGCTGCAGTTGTTCCCATACTGTTGGAGTAACCCTGTCTCTGTGCAGCCCAGATCCCTGCTGGGCAGCTACCCAAGTGCTGCTCAGGAAAATATCTGGCATAATTCCACACAGGTCTAGCTAGAAGAAATTTGATTTCTGACCTGGATCTGTGGGAGGAAGGTACGTGTCCGGAGGTGGATACCCCGTGCCTCCAAATCCAGAGAGAGCCTCTGGCAAGCTAAGTGCAGTGACTAACTCCAGCATGTGTCTCTGCTCCTAATGGATTTGGCAGGTTTTCCCCCTCCAGCAGCAGTGAGTTGTGCAACAACAGGAACAGAATCTCACAGTCCATTCCCAGGTGAATGTAAGCATAGCAGGGAGCCTGCCTCTCCCAGCATGCCAATTTTAGGGGTTTGAAAGAATATAATTCAAAACATGCTAATGGGACTTTTTCTGATAAAGAAGTGCTTCAAAATCAGCACCTGGAGGTAATCTCTATATGGGATTGGGAAGAAGTGAGCTGTAAGGTGCCTGTACAGTGGAAATCTGTGTCTGCAGTCCTGTAACCTCTCCCTGTGGTGCATGGATCAGTCGAAGGGTGTACTGTGTGTAAAGGCAGTAGCTTGATGGAGCTAGAGAAATGGGAGGTAGTTGATGCAAACAGCTAGACAAGCTTAAATTCAGTGTTAAAACTGGATTTGTATGTAGCTGGTCTTGGCCTGTTGAGGTGGGTTGTTTGATGCTTTGCATGGCCAATGAGTTAATGGTGAAATAAAGCTGGGTTTGGGTAATGATCACTATTGGAGCCCAGTGGTGTTCAATAGTTAAAGCACTGCAGACCCTGAAAGCAGAGCTGTAGATTCACAGCTGTTGAATCCAATGTGCATGGGGCAATCAAGAACCATAGATCAGAGATGTAGCTAATCTGGCACCACAAAGAAATACCTGCTCAAAGCTTTGCGTGCCCCTTTCCTCCTGAGGCAGGGGGAACAGCTACCTAAGTTGATAGGAACACCACAGTGTTTGCATGCATGAGTACCACATTCATGCAAAGAGCAACACCAGAGTTATTTCCGGGGGACAGTGGTCTGCAGCAGTATCACGCTATTGGTAAGGGTTAGACACCACAGTGGTTCAGTCTCTGTGGATGTGGCAGCATAATCACTACCCTTATCAGGATGACACATGTGGAAAGACAAAGTATGGTGAAGGTCTGATTTCAGCCTGTGCCTCTGACCAGTAGTTGTCTGGAAGGTAATTGCCATTTAAATGTTTATATGCTTCCAGAAGCCCAGTGTTTGCTAATGACCACACGTAAGGTGTGGGTGCTGTCTTGTGGGAATTTGATGAGCAAAACTTTGTGATGAGCATTTGATGAGCCCACAAACTGATTATGAGCAGGAAAGGATGGATTGCATGATAGTTTTTCATTTACAGACCATCAGTTTCTAAACTTTCCTGTCTCCCGTTGAAGCATTGGAAACTATTTATCTTGGAGAACTGGTCAGACCATCTGTGCACCACAAGCTGGTGGTCCAGCAGCTCAGGAGCATACACAGCCATGCTGGGAATGGGCATGATGCTGCTGACCCTGTGGAAGGGGCCTTTGTGGCAGTGGGGGCTAAAAAGGACTTTGTAGTGACCAAAATTCACACATCTTTCAAAAGGGGCCTGGAAGGATGAAGAGGGGACTGCAGGTGGCCATCCCATTCTCTGATGTGACTCTTGGCAGGGACCAGCCCTACCTGCAAAACAGGGAGGAAAAGGAGGATGGGGTGAGCCACAGGAAGCCTGAGGGCTGGATCCTATGATAGCTGAATCACCAGGAATCCCTCCAAGTTGGCCGGGCAGCTGCGTCAGTGCCCAAGCCCAGGGGCTTTGGTTCTTGTTGTGGGTTGCAAGGGGACTGAGTGCCTGTCTGACTCCTTTGTTATTCCTAAAGCAAGATTGATATGTGCTAGGTTAGTGGTCAGAGATATTTTTGGGGGGGCTGAGTATTTTTAATTAGCTAATGCTGACTGACTTGCCTTCTGACTTTGGGAGCCTTTGTCATGAAAAGGCAGCAAAACCACAGGTTCCTCTGAAACAGGGAATATGTACAGAGTGAGTCACTGTACCAGGCTAGGTCTAGCTCACACTTTTTTTCTATTTTTTTTTAATCAGATGGAAAAAGGACATAATACCTTTTGTTGACACTTTAATGTGTTTCTGCATTTGCCTGTTTGAGTAAACAAATTGATGCTGTTAATCAGTCATTTGTAGAGGTATTAAAGCAGGGCAGGCCTGGGAGGGATGGAGCACTCAGCTTTCAAACTAATGCAGAGCTGCTAAGAAAGCACATCTTCCATTTGGATCAGCAGCAAATTCCAGCTCTGTTTCTGTTGGAAGTGTTTGAGTGGCTGTCGGGAAATATTTAATTGCCATGTGCTTTCAAATTTGAATTAATCCTCCAAATTTCAAGACATGCAAATGTCTGAAAGCCCCTCTCAATTTTGCACTGATCCTCTGTGTAGACTGCAGCTCCCAGGGCTTCCTCTCTTGGGGGAGAGTCTTGGGGACTTTTTTCTGTGCTTGAATATTTTTAAGTTGCTGTCTGAGCAGTTAATCCTCCCAAATATCCTGGTTAGCTTCTGGCACTTGTGCTGGAAGTGCTGAGCACTGCAGTGGAGGATGCCTCCAGTGACAGCCCCTGTGATGGTGTGTCCCCAGGTGGCTTCCAGCTGTCAAAACACACGGGCTGGGACAGCTTTCTTTGACCTGCCTGTATTGCAGTTCTGTCTGGAGAGCAAATAAACTAACCCCAATTTGGTGACTGCAGTTCGTTTAGAAGCTATAAAACTTGTTTGCACAGAAACTTTATACAGCCTCTCTTGGGGAAGGGAGTTGATATTCGAAAACATGAGATGTACTTAAAGCAGCTCTGAACTGCAGCACATCTGAAGTCTTCAGAGGACAGGAACAGGCTGCACTGTCTGCCAGCTGCACACTTCTGTGAAGGTGCTGTTGTGTATACGTGTGTTATGGAGCTGCCTTTGCTTTTCTTCTGTGGGGTGAGGGATGAAGGCAGGATGAGGGACCTGGAGCAGGAATTCCTTCCTTGTATACTTTGTTTATGTGTGCATTGACTGCTGGACCGTCAGCCATCAGACTAAAACAGGTGTGAGATCACTAGCTCACTTGTCTCCTCTTTTCCCCTTGTTCTCTCTTCCTCCCTCTGAAATGGGTGTTTAAATATGAGCTAGTCTCTGGCTGTCATTTTAAGCCCTGGCAGAGTCTTTGCTTGCAGCAGAAGTGAATATGACGTGGTGAGGCGTGAGCAGCGCGGTGTGTCCCCCACAGGGCTTCGAGTGAGGCAGCTGATGTGTGATCCCTATGCCAGTGTGATAAAAGGGCTTTTTCTGTTCCAGAAGACAAAGCCTCTTGTTTAAAAATGCAACTGAATGAAAAACAGGATTCTGAATGCCCTAGACTCAGCTATTAAAAACAAACATAAAAAGCCACACGCAACAACAAAAACAAAACCCAAAAAAACCCCAGGAAGAAAAGCTCCCCTGCCCCTCTGCCCAATGTGCCAGTGATGGTTTAATACCTCTCCATTTGCAGAAAAACTCTGTACAATTGCTTTGGGAGCTTGTAACTTTGTGGCCCACTAACCTTTTCATAGGCTGTTTTGTTAGATCATAACACCCTTTCCCAGACAGCTCTAACAAGGTTAGGTGGCTGCTTTTTCCCTGTTGGTTCAAATTCTCCCTCCTTTCAAGCAGAGAAACAGAGAAAGAAAAAGTGATATGAAAACTGAGATGTAAACCTGTTTTATGGACTGACTGAGCTGAACAGCCTAGGGACTAGAAGGGAATTTTTTTTAAGTGAAGACCCACACAAACAACTGCAGGGCATATCCAGATGATATTTATTATGTGATATTTCCCTGATAAAGTCAAAGGGGACAGCTTTCTTAAAAGCTCCCAGCTCATGGTGGTGTCTACTGCTTCTTTTGGTGTTAAAGATGTTAGAGATCGTCAGCAGCAAACTAAATTCCAATAAAGTGGTTAGATAATGATCCTTTGGGAAACAAGATCCTTTAGGTAACGTGTTCAGACTGAAGGATGGGAAATTTAGGTTAGATACTAGAAAAAGAGTTTTTTTTACTGTAAAGGTGGTGAGACACTGAACAGGTTGCCCAGGGAGGCTGTGGCTGCCCCAACCCTGGCAGTGTTCAAGGACAGGTTGGATGAGGCCTGGAGCATCCTGGTCTAGTGCGGAGGTGTCCCTGCCCAGGACAGGGGGTTGGGACTAGATGATCTGTAAGGTCCGTTCCAACCCCTAAAATTCTGTGATTCTATGATTCTTTTCAAGGGAAATCCTCATGTTTTGAAAATGAATTGGTGCAAATGAGGGTTAGGAGAAGGCAGAACTTGTGGAGGAGCGTTAACTGAAATTTCTGTCTGTAGTTCAGCCTCTCCTGCCTGGCAGCTCATGCCACCTGCCTGCGTAGCCAAATCTGGCTCCATTCTTGGTAGTATTCCCCAATTGTTTCTGCCAGTTGTGAAATCCATCTGCTGCTGTATCATGCAACAAGCTTGCTCAGAGCTGATTTTCTTGCTAGGCAACTCCTTTATCCCCTGGAAATAGCAGCCAGGTTCTGGTGCCACTGAGGTGCTGGGGTACCTGTGGGAGTGCTGCAGGGAAGGGGCTGTTCCAGGAGTGGGATAGATCCCATACTGGACATTGAACAAGACAGGCAGTGCTTCACACAGCA
>NW_008676125.1:28292-38512 GCF_000695815.1 Acanthisitta chloris
GCATTTCCTTGGTCAACTAGCCTAACTTGTAACCCATGGCACAGTACAAAAATTTATTATAGTGTTGTTTGTTTTTTCCTTGGTCAGTCTGATGGAGCTTTGCTGTGATTCCTCCCCCATTCTTTCAGAATGAACCCAATGGTGAAGTTGGTTGTCTTGCTGTTGGTTGCTTTTACTGTCTGTTCAACATCTTGTGTCCGCTGGCAGCTCTGTAGGTTCTGGGAGGGGTCTGATGTGCTTTCCTTCATGTCTCTGTAGTGATGCAACTTCTTGTTGACTTTCTCTACTCCAGCACCTGTCTGAGCTGCTTTCCCAGGCTGCCACACCTGCCCACCGCTCTCATCTCTAACAGCTTCATTCTTTCCAGACTGAGAGAAGTATTACAGAAAATGAATATTTACAGCTACAGGCAAACTTGTGTTCTTAAGCTAACAAGCGTTTGTGAAGGCAGCTGGGAGCCTCAGACAAAAAGAGGGTTGCTAATCAGAGCACAGGCATTTGTGAAACTATAAGCCTCTTGTCACTTGAGCCCGGAGCCAGAGCCAGCCCCTTCAGGATCCTGCCTTCTGACAGTCTGTAAACCTCAATCCACCCCTCATCGGTTTGCTTACAAAGGAGGAGGCAGCTGTGTCTGTTCCCATAGGCACAGGAGGAACCTTTTATTTCTCAACTTAGAGAGAAAGTAGCTAACAAAGCGGGAGCTGGAAAATCCTGGGATGCAAATCCCATTTGAAGTTGCATGGAGCCTGCCCAAATCCCCATTTTTACAGACCCTGTGCTAGAGTTAGCATGGGTGCTAGAACGACATTGTCAGTGCCTGTCTTTTTGTACACACATGAGGATTTCCCTGTGCACGTTGTTGCATCAATCACTGCTCTCTCATGGTCATATGGGCCAGAGAGACAACGGGGCATCTGATGGTGCTGTCATGAATGTCGTGGGAAGATGACGTGGATTTTCTCCCATACCTCCTGTCCAGGCTGGCTGGGTGGCACCTAATCAGTGCTTGGAAAGGAGAATGATAGCAGATGGATGGAGGAACTGTATGGTTCATCCTCTCTGTTTCTTAAACACCAAGCAGTTCTGATCAAAGTGGAGTTTATGCGTTCGCGGGTTTCAGCGTGACTGATGCCTGCTGTGCTGCGCCTGCTCGCAGTGCTCCTGCTGTGCCTTGCTCTGGGATCAGTGACTGTGCAAACAGCCTGTTCCTTAACCAGTTTTTTGGGAGATTGGCTCTGGGAAAACAGGCAGCTGTTTATTCAAACAGCTTTCTTGTAGAAAAGCAAACTATTCCCTTTTTACAAACAGTATCAGGTATATTGTTCTGTGCCAAAAGACCCTTTTTGGGTATTGTTCAGAATCTTTCTTGTTTGGGTTGGGAAAATGTGTGCTCTCAGGGGACAGACAGGCAAGCAGAGCATTCAGTATCTCTTGCATTAATATTTTAATTCTGGATTCTGATTTTGTTCAAAGTTGTGCAATATCCCTGGAGATGTGGGTTTTTCTGACCTATGGAATATACTGGCAGTAGGTACCTTAATGTGTGCAGAACAGCATAGCCATAAAATAATGCACAGAGCTAAATATTAACAAGGCTAATGGGATTTTTGACTCATTAAGGAGTGTATTTCCTATCTCTGAGTTTCACACATCTGTTTTCTTAGTGGAAAGATAAATGTGTTTCTGAGAACTGTAGTGACTTGGTACTGATTGTTGCTATCCTGCTGTTCGAAACTGCATGTGGTTGAATACAGCCTGGTTTCACACAGTGTTCTTTTTTTCTGTTTAGGTACTCCCTAAATTCATGAGATGGCCAACACTATGCAAATCTCCAAGGATGAGCTGGAGGAACTCAAGGAGGCCTTTGCCAAAGTTGGTAAGTCACCGTGAGGAGAGCACCGTGCTCCTCTCTGCTGTACATTTGCAGTGGATTTATCCCATCCCTGTGAGCAGCAGTGCCAGCAGGATGTGGGCATTCTGCTGCTCATGTGATCGTCTCTGTGCCAAGAGGTCCCTTGGCAGCCTTGTTCCTTCTGGCTTGTCACTTCTAGCCAAGGAGCACAAAGGCAGGGACATGGGCAGTCTGGCTGTCAGTGGGCACTGGCAGACAGCCTTGCGCTGTTGCTACAGGGTGGGCTTTGTTGGGTCCTTACAGCAGAAGAAATAGTCAAACAGATATTGCATTGCTTTGGCCCTGGCAGCACTTCAGTGCTTGCACTGTGCCTGGTTCTGGTGATGTTGATTTTGGCAGATTAGCTGAGCCATGTGGATAGTAAATGTAGGTGCTATGTTTCTGGTTCGTGCAGGTGCATTTTGAGGCTCTTGTGGGCAAAACCGAATTAGTGGCTGTTTACCTGGCCATTATGGAGCAACTTGTGGTGATCATAAAGGCTTTGTCTGAGCACACCTGTGTTGCCCTCTGGTGGCTCTATCTCTGCTCAGCTCCCTCAGCCTGCTATGCTCTAGGGGCTGAACAGCTCCAGCTGCTCTGCCTGCCTCCCAGTTTTCCCCCTGCACTGGCATCGCAGAAACCTCTGGCAGGCTGCTTCAGGAAGCTGAAATGGGCAAAAAACTGACATCATGGAGAAAATTGTTTTCTGCTGTTTTAGTTTCCTGATACGGCTTACTGGAAGATCAGAGAAGGGGCAGGGAGGGGTGGGATGGGATCTGGAGTACAGCCATGGGGACTGAGGTCAGTGTATGCAGCTGGGGAACCACACCCGGGACTGGCACTGGCCGGGAGCGAGTTACACAAGAGGTCAGAGCCACTGTTTCATTTTCCTGACTGGACATGGGCATCAGTAGAGCACTGGGTATAAGTACAGAATGGTAGCTACCTCTCATTTGTATTGGGTGTTACCACCCTCTAGATCAGGGTAGCTCTGAAAACTCTCACTTGCTCAAATTTGCAATCTGCAGAGAGAAATGTGAATTTTATAGGCAGCTGATTCTCACAGAGCAGTATTCCCTGGTGGAACTTGCTTCAGGTTGTGTTTTATGCAGTTCTCTGTCCTATTTCACTCTTCCCGAGACATTCCCAGCAGGTGGAAGTGAGCTGCCACAGAGAGAGATGAGTGACCATAGTGTTTCTCTCTGCCTCATGTGCCTTTGAGTGCAGACCTCAATAAGGCTGGGATGCAGGCAGCCTGTTCTGTCCTTGGATAAATATAAAATTATTAAACTAGCTGGCATATGGTTGCTTTTTGTCATTAGTATGGAGAAAATCATTGCCATTAGGTTGGCTGTCTGCCTTTGCACTGGCAACATGGAGAAATCCAAGTCAAATCCTGGTTTGTTTTAGGAAACCAGCTCATCCTGCTCAGGAGGTGGGTCTCTGTTTGGTTTTAAATTATAGAGGCAGTGTCAAAACTCAGATATTAATGAGGAATGTGCTAATTAGCCTGGACATATCCACAAATGAGATGGGATCTGCTAGTTCTTTTCAACTGCTTTCTGTTTTGTGTGCTTTAGGCATGGTACAGCCTGCAAGCATGTGGGACACACCTGTCAGTGTGTCTTTAATGCTCTCATTCCCTTTATTCTTGCCTAAAGGAGCCATATTTGCCCTGGGATATAGAACTGGTTGCTAGTTGGGTGACTGACTTTCACTGCAAACTTCTAATGCCATCTCTAGTGAATGTGAACAAAATTTGGACTAAGACTGCTACATAAATGAAGCCTGTTTTAATTCTCTGAGCTGCCTGGAAGACTTGGAACACAGCTGAGAATCATGGTTATAGAAAAATGCAACTGTTTGGCTTCTAGGATGTTGTAAAGGAGACATTTCACAGGGTGATTCCTGCTCACCAAGATGTGTCTTGCACTGATGCAGAGCTGCATGGGCTTCCTGGAGACCTGCTTTAACTCTAGCATGGGGCAAGTTGCTGCTCTGAATGTGTAGGTTGATGGGACTTTAAAGGTGTGTGTTTGACTAGCATATCTGTGTGCAGCTGGACTCAATTGAAACATTTGGTGATGCTGAAAGGCAGTGAGCTGTCTTACTATGTACTCTGTCACCACTTGCCTTTCATGCCACTTGAAGGTATTCCCTCTCCCATGCAGCTGGTGTGCTGTTCTCTGACAGCCAGCAAAAGCCTGTCCCATAGCACTTACTGCTTATTAGAGCAGTCCACAGGTGAGAAACCACTGTTTAAGGTTGTCACTAAAGTCAGCTGTAGCACAGACAAGCAGCTCCCAACGTCCTACAGCCAGGTATTTGTATTGGACGTGGTCCAAGTGGTAAACAGCAGTGGGGGAAAGAAAGCATTGTGATATCTGAAGAAAAGTAACTAAATGGGGCATTGGAACTGTCTAGGCTAGTGGGAGAAGAGCAAGTTGCTCCAGATCTCAGTGGATCACTGAATTTGTTCTGCAAAACAGGTATGTGTGTACTGGCCAAACAGTGGCACTTCAGAGCGAAGGCATGGCAGAACAAAATTGGCAAACCTGCTCTGTTTGTCTTCTTTCTCCCTGCTTCTAAGATAAGCAGCGATAAGCATCATTTCTGGAAACATGAAGTACTCAAAAATCATAACCCAGCTGAACACTTTGTTCAGTGCTGCAAGGTGGTAAAACAATGCTCTGAAATGTTCGCTTAGGGCAAACAGGGATCTGTGATCCTGCTAGAGTGTGTCCTGCTGAGCATATATCCTTAAAAGGAAACGTGTGGGTTACTTTCCCCTCTTGCATCCTGTTATTTAAGCTATTTTAAGTACTTGTCGGGAGGAAGCTGAGCCAGAGCTTGAAGCAGCTTTTGGGTTTCAGTGCGGCTTTGCTGCGCCACCTGCTTATGGGCTGAGGCTGGTGCTGTGCATCGCCGCAGTGACCTTTCCCAGGTTGAGCATGCTGGCGTGCATGCGTCTTTCAGTAGGAATAGGAAACTTCAGATGTGCTGTAGTTTCCTTTCCATCAGGCAGACTATAATGAGTCCAGGCTGCAGCTTGTCTGTTAAAACAATTTTGCTTTCTTCCATTACTGATTCTGGGCTGGCCGCCGAAAGATTTCATTTGGGATAGCTTTTATTTTGACAGCCTCTTCAGCTGTTGAATACCGTCTCAGATTTTGTTAGAGAGGGATTTTAGACCACCTTCTGTCTGAAGTCTGGGCCTGTTGCAGGACATCCAGCAAGGCACCATATGTTGGGCCTGCAATTACACTGGAAATAATTTTGGAACTTGCTGGTAGTGCAGAGGTGACTTTTTTTTTTAGTTCTACTTCTTTGTACATTTGATTGTGATGCCAGAAGGGGAACAGAGACAGCAGGAAGCAAAGTAGCTGTCTTGTGGGACAGGGGTCTCAGGCCTATTTGTCATGTCAGGCTTTTTGACGTGTTAAGAACAGGTCCATTTTCCACTACATAGTTGATCACTAGTTAAAATTACTTTGCTACCAAGCCAAAGCCATGGGCTAGTACATCCACCAGGCTTCAACACTCAATCTGCCCCTCTGTGGCCAAGAAGCTAAAACTTGAGAGTATTTTTACTGCAAAACCAGTAACTTGGTGTGGGATCTTGCAGTTCAACCAGCAGACCTGTCTTGCTTGTGAATCCCATTCCTAAGTATCTGCGACATAGATGCTCTGTTAATCTATGAAGAAAATAAGTGATTCATTTTTTTCCCAGGATGCAATGGGAGAGTAACTCTTACTGGTCGGTGTTTGGGATATTAAGAGTTGGAAGAACTTAAATCTTGAGAACCAAGGGGTTTGAGTGAGGTGTGTCCTTCACACTTCATTATGTGCTGTTTGTCTGAGCCCAGTGTAGGTGTTGAGAGCCACTAGTGTGCAGCCCCTCCTGATGGGCACCATCTTTCCTGGTGCTGTGCTCCTGACTTGTGTGAGCTAACATATTAATGTGATTTTGGAATGCTCTTCATGTGGCAGAGCTGCTAATTTTTTATACTTTTTTTTTTCAGTAAGCAAAGATAAGCTTGTCTTTGAACTAGGCACACCTGAAGGACTGAGAAGATGCTGATTGCAGGCATTAATAAAACTCTCAAAATGGACAGATATTGACCCAGACTGGACTAAATTCCTGATATCTGCCCTGCAGCCAGGTTTGATTCTTTCAGGTTGAGACTGAGATCTGCTGATCAAGTGTGGATGGACCAGATCAACCTGGGCTAACCCCTCAGTTGCATTTCAGTGTTTTAAAGTTATGGTTTCTGTTCTTCCAGGAAACTGAAACAAATGCAAGGCTTGGGATTAACTTTTACTACTAGGTTTTACCCTTAAAAGATGTCCAGGACTTCACATTTAGAACCAAGCTCTAAATAGGTTTCAGCATCCTTTAATCTGTGCATCCCTCACTGGAGTTGTGGACTTTGGAGCTCAGTTCCCTGCTGTCTCACCCAACAGGCTGCTGCCTCTTGAAGTACCATGTAAGTTTTTTTCCCTTTCACATCTGAATAGGCTCAGATGTGGCATATTCATGACTTATTGAGAAGCACTTCTGAATGCTTAACCTAGACATGTGAAAAGGAAAACCTTTGCTGAACCACACCTGTGATCCTATCAAGGATACAGTATGTATTTTGAAGTCTTTTTCTCTGTCTACTGCTTACATCTGCCCTAACATTTGGACAGATGTAAAACTTACTTTTTTAGGTGGTGGATTGATTGGAAGAGTAAGAATTATTCTTCCATAATATCCTGGGAAAACAAATGTTTCTGGATTTACCTGCTTAATTTGGCAGCATGGTAAGGGCTTGTGTTTGGTTCAGTCAGGCACTGTCTAAAGCAAGGGGTATTGGCTGTAGGCATGCTGAGGGTGAAAGAAGAGTTTTGGTTCAGGTCCATAGGCCATGGAGATTAGGAAATCCCTTCTTGACTGATTTTCTTCACTGGCTGTGTGGCAGGGAAAAGGTGCACATTGTGGAGCTAGGTTCAGTAATAAAAATACTGTAATAGAAGAAGCTGTGATTTATCTAGACGGGAAATAGTTTGCTCATGACATCTCAGGCTGGACTGTTAATAAAGCTTGCCTTTGTAAACTTATATCATTTTGGAATAAAAGTCTAAAATTGAAGGCCAGATAGCAGCCTGTTGGTATCATTAATCATTGCCTCAAACCACTTTGTTTCATCACCATTATTGTAAACACTGACATTTTGTAAAGTAGTTTAATGTATTTAGTAATCCAGTTGAATCAATGCTCTTCCTTAGTTTGAGACATGGACTGGGGTGTAGGAGGGAGTAACAGGTTTGCTCTGGTGATGTTGGATGTTTGCCACTAACCATTTGAGTCTGCCTTTCTTGCTAACTGATAAAAACAGTTTTTAAATCCCTTAGTCCTATATGGATCAGGAAAACGAGGAAGGTTGAAGTGGTGGTGTGGATATGCTGCTTGCTGGAGCACTGCTGTGAAACAAAACCTAAAAACCACACTGGCACCTCATTAAAAGTAAATTGACCTTCAAAATATGCTAAAAAACCCAAACCCTGGACTTTAGAGCTATCCCAATTTGTTTTCTTTTATTCTTGAAAGTATCTCCCTTAAGCATAAATACTTTTATCCCAGTAGCTCTGGTGTGAGATTCCCTCTTGAACAAAACCAACTACTGGAGCGGGTGCATCTCTTCCATTCTGCAGCCTGGGGAGCCACAGCAGCCTGCAGGCTGGGAGGGTGTTTGGCCAGCAGCAGCTGTTGATTGAGTGGAATTTAACTCTGGTGCCTTAGAGGGATCCATTAGTAGCCTCCCCTTATCTGTGGGAAGTGATAGGATTCATCCCAGGATACTCAAAGGGTTGTCCGATATAATCTCCCCACAGCCCTGGGCCTGGGGAAGAGATGGCAGCTCAGGCACTAAATTAGCTTTCCTGGGCTGTCTGTAGCACTTGCCTACAGCAAAGGGATTTCAGTATCACTACTGAGCTGGTAATTGCCCTGAATGTCTCTCCAAGGATGAGTGTCATGCTTGTGTCTTGATATGTAAGCCTGGGCTGTCCAACTGCTTCAATGCTGTCTGCTTGTGGACTCTGCTGAAGCCTGGGTACCAGCTGTGCTGTAAACCACACAGTCTGCTCATCCTCCTTAGCCTGAGGAAGGAGGCACCCAACTCTGACTGTTCAGTGACAGGAAAACCTCACTTGCCTGAAGAAAGGCTGGGGCTGCTGGATTCGCTATGTGTGGTCAGTAGATGTGATGTCCCCAAAGGGTTTGGGATCTGTTGATGTGTAAAGCTCTAGTTTGACACTAGATTCTTGTTTTCTTCCTCGACCTAGTAGGTGACAATGTCTCACAGAGCAGTGCTGCTGTGGCTTTGTGATTGACTGTGAAAGCAAATGTCCTTGCAGGCCATTCTTGGGCAATAATAAAATATTGGGTTGCAATTTGTGTTAAACGGAGAATGATAAAAATGTGAATGCAGAGCTGACTTAGTGTTTTCAGTTCAGACAGTAAGAAGTGCTGTGTTTCTTACCGTCTATTTTTAACATGCAAAGGCAGCAGCAGTTAGATGTAAAAAGAGATGTTCTGGAGATTGTTTATGAAAACGCAGATGTTCTGTTGTGAAACTTTTACACCAGACTTGGTCATGTGTACTGAGAGTCATCCTGGTCAGCCCAGCTTCAAAACTGCCATTGCCCAGAGCCAGAGAAGTCTCATGGCTTGGGCTAGGACCCTCTCTAGGTACGTGCTGTGTTTATTTACTGAGTGCCTTTGGTTCCTGGTGTATTCATGGTGGTGTCCACTGAATAGTGTACTCCTTGGTGTTTTTGGTGTGGGCATCCTGCTGTGTGTCCATACCCTGTGTGGATCTTGCTTTCAGCAAAGACAAATGCTCTGTGCAATGTGGCCTCAAAACAAGTATGCTGAGACAGGCCATTCTAGGAGATTCCTTCTTAACCCCCATGGTGTGTAGACGTCTCCAGTGTGCAGGTTGCTCTCCATAAAGCTCTTGGGCATGGGGGCTGTGCTTTTGCCCTGCTGTCTAGGGTTGGCCCTGTTATATTACTGGCACATTTCTAAAACTTTCTGCTGCCTCTTCTTTTCCTCAGATCTCAACAGCAATGGGTTCATCTGTGACTACGAGTTGCATGAGCTGTTCAAGGAGGCCAACTTGCCTCTGCCTGGATACAAAGTGAGAGAGATCATCCAGAAGCTCATGATCGACGGTGACAAGAATAAAGATGGAAAGATTAGTTTTGAAGAATTTGTCTATGTAAGTGGTGTTTCTGAATTTCCAGCAGTCTAGGGAGCACCTTTTAGACAAAACTAAGGAAGACAGTAGAAGAGGTTGAACCTGGCTTCTCAGCCACTTACCCTAACCCTAGTTTTCTTTTGACAAATGGATCAATTTTGAGGACTAGCCATGTAGAAATAAGTTCTTTGTATAGATGTCTGCATATGACCAGTCTGTGCTGTCACTGCCAGCCTTTAGATTTGGACAGAGGGAAGAAATATGTTGACTTTTAAACAAGCAAACAAAGAATCCACATGGTTTTCCTATATGAATGTTTCATTGGAGGCTTAAAGACTGTTTCCACATGAGGTGACAACTGGAAAAAAGAATTCCAGTTCTCCAAGCTTGCTTGGAAGCCATTCAGGTTTTCCAGGCACATTAATGAATGCTTATTTTCCAAGTGTATCAGTGTAATTTCCTTTATTTAATGGGACTACAAGTATTTGCTAAAGACTTGAGAGGGCATTTCAAGTCACACTTGGAGATTAGTCCTAGATGCTGATCTAGGAGAATTCAAATCTGTTACTTAAAAAGGAAGAACTGGAGTAAGAAGATAGGAAAAGCTGGAGGATGGACCTAACCTTCAGTCTTTTTTTGTGGAAATACATCAGAATGTTTCTTATTTATTAATTTTTACAAAAAAATCCTCAACATTTCTGAGAAACTGATTCAATATACATCCTTCATCCTTTTGATATTCTGATGACTGAATGATGAAAGAGTAATATGTGCAGTACATTGAGGGAGCTGATTTCATGTCAACTAATTTTCTTGGTATTTTTTAATTTATCTTCACCTTCTGTTCCTTAATTGTTTTCAGACCCTCTGAACTTTTGAGTTCGGAGTCAACTAGTAAGTTGGAGTTTGTTTGCAGTTTGTGAACACTTGCATGCTGGTGCATGTTTCAGCTGTTGGTTTGAGCTGGTTCATAACTCTAACTTTGCTCTAGGAGGGAAGAAATAAACCTCTTCTGTCACATTTGAATGGTACCAATGATTGAGTAAACACGAAATGTCCTATGGGCAGATAAGTTGTACATT
>NW_008676125.1:38540-56660 GCF_000695815.1 Acanthisitta chloris
AAGCAGAATTGTTGCTATTTTCTATCTCTGAGCATTTTTGCTGGGGTTTATGGTACAAAAGACAACATGAACTAGCTTGAGTTTGGGGCCAAGCGACTTAGTGGTACCTCAGCATTAAAGCACATTTTCAAGAAGGTATGCCATACCAGCAATTAACCAAGCAAATTTTAAAAGAAAGAAATCTGCATCAAAATCCTTATGGTTAAAGCCATCCCACCATAAATCCCCCCACTTTTGGGCTCTTGAGTCTTCAGTCAGCTTTTTTACCTGCTCAAGTTCTGTGTGCCATTAAGAAATGGTTTAATTACACTATGTCATCATCTTGACTTCCACCTTCCCTGTGTTTAAGGGAGGTAAGGCTGGACTTGTGACACCTCTGCAGCCTCGTGTCCCCTCTTTTTAACAGAAGCACTTCATGTTCTGCTTTACAGTACTGTTTCATTGTCTTTTTCTGGATAGTGTTAGGAGAACCTGTGTATACATTTCATTTGTGTTTTCACCATGGTTGAAACTAATTTAGTTCAGTTTTAGGGGGGTTACAGTAGACTTTCCAGCCATTTAATGTGTTTTTTACTAATGTTTGCTCAGTTCTGTAGGACCCTGGGGCCACTAATAGTAACATACCACCTGTGCAAATGGCACATGTAATCTTTCTGCGCTAAAGCATCTCTTCTGCTCTCAGATGTGAAGATGTTTTTCAGTTAGCCCAAGCCTGCTGTTGAGGAAGGGAGGGGAATCCTTACCTGGAGCACTCATTGTTACACATTATTGCACTGTTATATGCTTAAAGAGAATTGTTTCTTGGATTGTGGACAAAGTCTTTGGTGTGAACTGAAGTCACAGTCCCATGAGCATCTGGCTTACGCAGAAAGGTTAAAGTTGCACCACAGCTTTCTCAAGTTTGGTCCTGCAGGAACTGCTGCATGTGTACCTGCTCTCAGACTGCAAAGGTTTCACGTTTTTTTCTCGTGGTCTCTTGAAGTCTACTTGTAAAGGTAAAGATATGCAAGGTACTTCGTGGCTAATGCTTCTGTTTCAATAGGCACTTGCAATATGTGTTTGAGAGAGTGGGACAAACTCTCTGCCCACTCTCTGTGTTAAAATTAATACCACTACACACTTGCTGGGCCCTTCACGTTTGCTGATTTTACTGTGAAGTTTGCTTCAAAGCTGAGAAGGAACAGCTTCATCTGTGGTCCTTTTGTTTTATGAAGATGAGTTTTTCCTGACTAACAGAGCACTTTAAATTGTAGATTTTCCAAGAGGTGAAAAGCAGCGATATTGCTAAAACATTCAGAAAAGCAATTAACAGGAAGGAAGGAATCTGTGCGATTGGAGGGACCTCGGAGCTCTCCAGTGAGGGGACACAGCACTCCTACTCAGGTACTGCTCTGCCTTTCTGCTCTTCTCTTGGGTGAGTGGAGGCCTTATACCAAACCCAGTCCATTTCTACTGCCCTGCCCTGTGCTCTTGTTCTCCAAGAGCTGAATGATCTCCTGTCAAGGTGAGAGCATGACGGAATTAGAGGGTAATGCCAATTTAGCACTGCAGAAATTAAATGTGTGCTTATTTGTTTTGTTAACTGTGCTTGCTGATGAAGTCCTTGTGTCACACTTGAGTGTTATAAAGTCGTTGAGTAACAAGTAAATAACAGGAATATTGTGGTAATTGGAAGCGAGAGTAATATTTCTTTAAACTTCATGTGACTAATAAAATAGTGTGGTAATGATAGTGGGGCTGTTATTTCCCTGGGCTATTGTACACTGATTCTTTTGGGAAAATCTTTGCTATGTTATGAAAAAGCCTGTATTAAATTTACAATTGGTTATCGTAGAGGAAGAGAAATATGCCTTTGTAAACTGGATAAACAAAGCCCTGGAAAATGATCCTGACTGTAGGCACGTTATTCCAATGAACCCAAATACAGATGACCTGTTCAAAGCTGTGGGAGATGGGATTGTGCTATGGTAAGTCACGATGGCTCCTAAACTGAAAAAAAAAAATTAACAATCACCAAAATAACTTCCCAAAACTGTACTTAGGGCATTTTTTTATCCTATTCTAGGCTGGTTTCGTGACTAGTGTGTGTGGAAAATGTTTCACCTGTAAGAAGGGGCTCAGTCTCCCAGGCTTGCACTGTCATTGTGTGATGCTTCAGCTGCTGTGCTAGCTTCACAAGCTCATATTTTCATCTGATGTTTTTGTTTGGGCTTAAAACTTGTGTTTGCTGAAGGGGGACAAGGTGCTTTGTGGGAGCAGAAGTTGTCCTGATGTAAACCCAGCCTGGTGCTGGGTAGCTTGTGGGAGGGCATATGTGATAAATAGCCCATTCTCTTGGATGTTTAGACAGACTGTATTCTCTGTGGGAGTGTTAGTGACCTTGGGAATTAACCCAAAAATGGATTTTCTGTGAATCCTCTTGGTGCTTTTTTAATCACTGCGCTAAGTAAGGTGATTTATTTTGTTGCATGCTGAAAACAGAAGGCTGCTAAACACCAACCACCTTCTGTGTATGGGGGTTTTGCTGGGTTTGTGCGTTAGGTTCTTTGTTTGTAACCTAAGTAAATAAATACAGTGGAGAACTGTATCAGTCTGGAATTCCAGTATCTCTATCAACGCACAAAATAAGTTTAGTGAGCCATTGCCTTTCTTTTTTTTATTTCCCAAGTTTCAAGTAATTCAGGTCTTTAGTCTTTGCCTGTAAAGTAAAGTAAAAACTTGCCATATTTCCTGTTTATTAAAAATTCATTGTGCTCACGTGCTCCCCACTGAGCTCTCCAAATGTTTGAGCTTCTTTGGGACATTTTTTTCTTGCCAGCAGTAGTACACCTTTACAATAGGAGGAAGTGTGTTGTCTTACTAGAATGTACAGTGGATGTCAGCAGAGCAATGCTTCTTCACTAGTTCAGTGGCTGCACTGTGAATAATTCATGTGCTCTTTTTGCTCCAACAGCTGAGATCAGTAGTAGCCAGGAGCATGTTTAAGGTTTCAGGCTTAGCTATTAGTTACAAATACATTCTTGGTAGTGTAAATATTAACTTCTGCTTTACACAATCTCGATTTTATGGAAAAGAAAATAAGTACACAAAACTTAACTGTCAAAAGGAGATGTACTGTGGTGAGTATTGTAACAGTATGTTGAGTTTTGGTCAGATTAAACAGTAAATGTTGTTCAAATGTTACTGCTTTTCCTCCTAACAGCAAAATGATCAATCTTTCTGTTCCTGACACGATTGATGAAAGAGCAATTAACAAGAAGAAACTCACACCATTCATAATTCAGGTATAATGCATTTCCTTGTTTTTTTGCTGAAATTAATATTCAGTTAGAATTAATGAATGCAGCATGGTGGCTTAAGGCATTATTGTGGAACGCTGGAAAGGAGCAAGTTTTATAACTTGTGCTTAATTATTAAATGCAGTTTTGTACTGTGCATAATTGGCAGTTCCATGGGCACAGTTCAAAAGACAAAAATGCTAACTTAGTGACAAATGCTGTGCACACCTGATATTGCTGTGGTGATTATTTACAGTGCTGTCTTTTTGAAACAATAAGTTTATTGGTGTTGGCTTTCTCTGCATCATTTCATAGTACAACAGGTTGCTTTTGTCTGGATGCCTGTGGATGTGTGTGTGTGTATAACTTAGTACTACTCTAGCCTTATTTTTGTTGATGCCACTAGATGCAACTAACTTGGAGGCTGAAACTAAATACTGGAGGCTGAAATTAAACCCTGGTGCCTAGTTGAGTTCTTATTGATTCAGCCTGCTGCCACCACAGCTCTGTTAGAACTTCAGCTGGAGAGCAGCTGGGAGTGTTTCCTCTGAGCTGCTGCTGTCTGAGCAAGGGCAAGGGGGAAATCTCCATTCTGCTAGTGCTGGATGAAAGGCAAAGCAGCATTTCCCTGGACTGTGTCTAACTAGGCTGTGCTGTTTGCAGGAGAACCTGAACCTTGCCTTGAATTCTGCATCTGCCATCGGTTGTCATGTTGTCAATATTGGCGCAGAGGACTTGAGGGAAGGGAAACCACACCTGGTCCTTGGGCTCCTCTGGCAGATCATTAAGATCGGCTTATTCGCCGACATTGAGCTCAGCAGAAATGAAGGTAAACTCTTCAGTGATTACTTCTAAAGCATGAACACCACGTTGCTTGCACTGTCAGCTCCCCCTGTTGCTCCCTCTTCCCTCCCTCCTTTCTGCTGGAAGGGATTCATCAGGGCATGTGCCAAACTGAGTGCTTCCCGGTGTGTGTGTAACTGTGAAGCAGGTTCATGCAGGTGGGTTGTGGCATCCTGGTAACATGTGTCAGCCTTGGGGAACTGGCTGAACACCAGTCTAAGTCAAGAGGCACCTTGGCTCAAGCCTTGGGGTGAATGAGCACATTGCTTGGTGATGCCCCAGGCTGCTTCAGCCATAGGTATCCAGTGATGTTGGGAGGTGGCAAAAGCTGCTTGCATCCTTTTAGGATTATAGACAACTGCATGTCTTCCTAAAAAAATAAGAGGAGGGCTTCAGCTCTTTGATAATATGTTCACAATGTCTTGGTTCTCCTAAAATCCTCCTCACCTCTGTGAGTGGTGCAGCTGAACTCATGCTTGCTTGGCAGTGGGAAAGCAGTGCTGCAGATCTCTCCTGGTGCTTACTTGGTCCTGCATGACAACCTCCAAAATTTAAACCTTTCAAGTCATTCAAAGAGCTGTTATTCCTACATGGGCTATCAGAACACCCAGATGGATAGAAGGGCATCAGTGTCTCTTATTTAAACTTCCCCATCATGACGTGGTGACATTGTTTGGCTTAGACTGAAAATTCATGGCAAGGGAAGCACCAGCCAGCTGAAAGGGTGCTTATCTTGGCTCTTCTGGCTTTTTTTAACAGTGCTTATGAAACTGCTTGGAAGCAATTCTTTTTGAGATATAAGTACATTTGCATTTAGCTTACTGTCGTCAGCTTAAAAGACTGCATGTAAAATCCAGAGAATTTTGTTGTTATACAAGAAAATGGAGAATACTTTTTACACACAGTTTTCTAGATCATTCATACTCTTCTCTGTGTAACAGCGAACTCAGGAAAACTCCACTACTACCCAGAATATTTTGACATAATCAGTAGTTGGTATTGTCCATTCCTTCTTCCCCTGAGATGTTGCTGCAGCTCTAATTCTGGCATGCAGGTTTGCCTCTTCCCCTCACAAGTATTTTTCTTCCAGCTCTGGCTGCCTTACTCCGTGACGGTGAAAATCTGGAGGACCTTATGAAGTTATCCCCAGAAGAGCTGCTCCTAAGATGGGCCAACTTCCACCTGGAAAATGCAGGCTGGCACAAAATCAATAACTTCAGCTCGGATATCAAGGTACCAAGAGCTCTCCTGTCCTGAATATGCCTGGGAAAACACTGGGAGCCAGCCAGGGCTGTGTTTGCATGTGTAAATGAGGCCCTTCATCTGCAAACTGGACCTTTCTTAACCCTAATATACTGAGTGGTCTTAACAGGGAGGCTTATGGATGGTATATCCGAGGTACCACAGTTTCTCATGCCATGAGGCTGAGCCCAGCGTTGAACTGTCTGAATGTTTCCTCCAGTGCTGGTGGGATTCTACTGCAAAGCTGTTGCAAGTTTTAATCAAATATGAAGCTGGTATTGCTCATGTGTTTTCAAATGTCCTTAATCCATCTCTTTTTGATGGAAATAACAGGGAAAAATGCTTCCTTGGAGAGTGAAACTTCCACACACTCTTGGCAAGTGATGGCATTTCATCCAAAATGTCATAGGCTGGAGAGAGAAAGGGAAACAAAACCTCTTACTCTCTACACTGAGTTGAGTAGAAATGAGAGTGGGGACTCTTTAAAGCTGGTTTTCAGATGCGAAGGGGTGGTTCTCTTTCCTCAGCACTAGTGAGAAATGGAGGATGGTGACTCCTGGTCAGTGTGGGGTTTCTGGATACTGGTCTCAGCAGGTTTCAGGAGCTTATTCATATGGCCAACGGTTTCAAGGAGGAGAGAGAAGACTGAAACAGCAGAAAAAGATATAATTGAGGTGTATAGATCTGACCTGTGTGTGCATGCGTGCACCACACATGGTCACTCTGATTTCCAGCCTGGAAATTACCTACAGTTTTGCTGATAGCTGTTGGCTTCTTTGTTTCATCCCACAGGCTGCCAGGATATGGTGAGGTCCTCCTTAGTGCTGAGGATTAAAAAGACTTGTAGTTGATAAATAATTACTGCAGCTATTTGTTCCTCCTGGTTTGTGACCATCCCTGGCCTCTCCTTTAAGCTATTCTAATCAATATGCAGGTGCAGGAGAAAACATTCAGACATCTTAATATCAGCTCTTTGTCTGGAATTTCCTTGCTGAGACACATTCATCATTCCTGTACAGTAGGAATAGCTGCCTTGTTTCGGGGTTCAGGCTACCTTTTGGCATCTGGGGGCTATGACTGCAGGCACCACAGGATCACTGTCTCCTCCAGTCTTTGGAGACGAGGCTGTGCATCAGAACTTTTAGCAAAGGCAATTTTCACAGAATTATACTTCATCATTTTCATCTTAAGTATTTCTAACCTTTTCCTTTTCTGTTTCCTTTTCTGCTGCCTGGATTTCTACCACTGTGCTCTATTTTAAGCTTACAGATTTTGGCAATTCAGTAAAGGTACATAAACCAATTACGCACGGTGACTTCTTAAAGATGAGCCTGAAATTAATTGTTATGGTGTATTCACTGCTGTGCATGAGACTTGAATTTTCTTTTTCATCCATTTCAGGATTCCAGAGCTTATTTCCACCTGCTCAATCAAATTGCACCTAAAGGGCAGAAAGAAGGAGAGCCTCAGATCGATATTAACATGTCAGGTTTCAATGTAAGTATTCAGTCTGTCGCGACCTCATCCTGTAGAATTGTGAACTACCTGTATCCCTATCATTGCCCCATGACATCTAGGTAACCTGGTGTCTTAATTTCTAGAGCGTGTACAGTGTCGGTGGCCATGTGCACAGCTCGGGCATGTGCTTAATGAGTGGCTGTTGCCAGCCTGGTCACTACCCACCAATTAACAGAGATGACAGAGAAATCATTGGTGGTTTGGCTCCATTCAGGAGCCTGCTGACTTCTGCTTTTGAACCACTAAGTTCCAAAAGCATAAAATTGGAAAACAGATAAGCTTGGAAAGCATCATGCTAGGAAAAATTCCAACCCAAACCAGGATAATTATATGCACAGCAGCAGGGATTAGCATACATGCTTCAGCCCTTGGTTCAATTAGTGACTGATGCCTAATGAAGGCACTTGGAGTTGTGACATTAGTCCAGGTAGTGGTCAGGAGCTTCCCATCTGCTTTGTAGCCCAATCTCTTCCATGACAGCTCTTGTCCATTGCCTCCCTGGCAGGAGAAGGATGACTTGAGGAGAGCAGAGTACATGCTTCAGCAGGCAGATCGGCTTGGCTGCCGGCAGTTCGTCACACCGGCTGACGTGGTCAGTGGCAATCCCAAACTGAACCTGGCCTTCGTTGCCAACCTGTTCAACAAGTACCCAGCACTTACCAAGCCCGAAAACCAGGACATCGACTGGACCCTACTGGAAGGTGATGGCCGTATCAGTCACTAGATATTTCCCTCCTGCTAATTTTAAGTGCACAGTTGTGTCATAAGAGGCTGTGCCCTGCAGAGGTATCTCCATTGAAGTAACACCTATGATTTGAGGCTTCAGTGCTGCAGTGGTTGTTTACTCATCTGGGGTAGATAAGAAGGGTACTTGACAGCCTGTTCAGCTGCTCTGACCCTGATGTGGAACCCAAATCAGTAGGCACGCTGCCAGCAGCCTGTCACTCCCCATGCCAAGGAAGTTGGTTTTGCCATTTCCTGTGATGGGCACAAGCACCTCAGTAATGCATTGAGATGTTCATGGGAGCCCTAATTGTTGGTACAACTTAGATTATGGCTTTGGCTGCCTGGCTCACAGACAGCAGTTAGCTAACACCCATGTGAAACACCTTCCTGCAGAAAGTGCAAAAGACATTCTCCTCTGGGGCCTGGCAAAACAAACTGATATCCAAGACTAAATATCAGGGCCACCCTCTTCCTTTGAAAAAATTTAAATAGAAGAAATAGCCTTTGAGTGCTCAAAAACCTACTGATGAGCTATATTGCTCAAAGCTCACTGCCCTGTAAGGTGTAAACCCCTTGTGCAGTGTTGAGCTTTCAGAATTTGCATGAATGTATGTTCTCTCATCTAGGAGAGACACGTGAGGAACGGACCTTCCGCAACTGGATGAACTCCCTTGGTGTGAACCCTCATGTAAATCACCTCTATGGGTAAGTGTCACACTCTTGGGAGGCCCAGCTAGGTGAGACAGAGTTGTACCTCCACCAGTGTCCTCTTGCCCATAGTGCTGAGCAAAGAACTTGAGAAAGTATCATGGCAGGGAGGGGGAGATGCTCACTGCACCCTTCCTGCAATGTGCAGCTGAGGGATGTCTGATCCAATGCTCAGCACACCAGCAGTTGGCTTTAAGGACTGAAGACAATGTGTTTATTTTCCCCACCTTGTTTAAGTTGTTACCCGGAGATCCCGATACATTTGGATCTACTTAAGCAGCTGCATTAGGGCAATCAAATGCCCTGTCACCTAGTTTTAAAGTCATAACCAAGACTTGATAGTTAGGAGGGAAGATACTCTGTAGTCAGTGGGGAGGCAAGAGGCAAGATACTCTGTAGTCAGAGAGGTGGCTACCTTTGGATTTTATGTAGCAGAAGTCTTCCCTGGATCTGTTGCTGATTATCATGCTAAAACCTGCTGTAGCAGTGCAGCTGGCTGATGATAAGCATGGAGCATTGCTCCTACACTGAAAATTGCTAAAGGTTAAAATGATGTGGTTTTTTTTTTTTTTCTTTTTAGGGTTGTTGAAGTTGCAACAACCTGTTAAAGAATAGTAATTATTCATGATGTGACAAAGTCAGAATGCACTCAAGTCTTGAAATGTTAGACTTAATCAATGTTTTTCACTTTAGTGATCTCCAAGATGCTCTGGTAATACTACAATTATATGAAAAGATCAAAGTTCCCGTGGACTGGAATAAGGTTAACAAACCTCCATATCCTAAACTTGGAGCAAATATGAAAAAGGTGAGCATGGCAAAAGACTCTAAAAGAAGCCACGGACACTTAATTTCTATTACAGGCTTCCAGTCAAGTGAGCGTGTTTGTGAGTAATTTTCTATTTAAACTCTTGTCCTTTGTAGCTAGAAAACTGTAACTATGCTGTAGACTTGGGAAAACATCCAGCTAAGTTCTCCTTGGTTGGCATCGGTGGACAGGATCTGAACGACGGAAACCCAACGCTGACACTAGCCTTGGTCTGGCAATTGATGAGAAGGTAGGCCCCCTTTCAAACATGTAAAACTTGTGAATGGAGTACAGAATTTGGGAAGTTTTTTTGCCATAAGAGCACTGCAGCAGTGAAGCAGGTAGCCCAGAAAGATTGTAAAACTTCTGTCCTTTTTGGAGGTTTCTGAGACAACTGGACAAAACTGTGGCAGAGCTGATCCTACTGCAGATGAAATGCTGGAGCAGAGACCTCCAGACAGCCTGCTGGTGGACCTGTGGTCATCCTGCTAACCAGGATCACTGCTTTCCCACCTGCTTAAGTTTGATCCACGTGCAGAAACCCTGAGGAGGAGCATTACACAACTTTCATGTTCTAGTTTTTACTTGGAAATTGGGAGAGGAAACATTCTAGGGCTGCTTTGTAACCCCTTTTTCATTGGAATGGGGGGAAGGAGAAACAGATCAAGTTGATTGTCCTTTTTCTTGTATATTTCTGAAGAAATCTAAGATGATGCAAATATGTATCTGCAAAAGAGCTGCATGGTAGCTCCTTATTTGGTGTTAGAGAACAGAATGCTTACTCGTGAGTTAATACACATCTTTTGGTAACGTGTTACCCCTATGGAGCAAATGGTCAATTGTGAAACAGTTGAACAAGTGTTCTGAGCCCAGGCAATTTTGTGAGCTTATATTAAAGGACTTGAAAGGCTAGAAAGACTAAATGCTTTAACAGAAATCACACTTCTGGTAAGATCGATGGTTCTTTCTTTTTGCTAAAGGAGTATTACAAAAAAAAAAAAAAAAAAAAAGAGCCAAGACTATGCAAAGACTTTCCAAGTTGCCATGGGCTCACATTTCATCCTGGCTGTGATGCTCACCAGGGCTTTGCACTGGCCCTGTGCCTAATCTTGTTCTCTCTGCTGGTTCTCAGGTACACGCTGAATGTCCTCGAGGACCTGGGTGATGGTCAGAAAGCCAATGATGACATTATAGTCAGCTGGGTAAACCAGACCCTGAAAGAAGCTGGAAAGTCCACCTCCATCCAGAACTTCAAGGTGCAGGTTCCCCTCTTGCATCCAAAAGGAGAGGAGTGCCTAAAAAGTATTTTCTTGGCTGGATGAACAGAAGGGGCATTTTAGAAAGGAGTTTAAACAGGACAGAATTCAGTGTGTGCTGGGAAAAGAGTGGTTTCAAGCTGCCAGAGAGGAGACTGTTTAGGACTGCCCACAGTGGGGAATAGTGGTGGGGCAAGACAGCAGGTGAGTGGCAGAGGATTGGGAGGATGGTCAGGATCTGGAGCAGAGGTGAGGGCTGAGATGCTGTGGCAAGCATAGAGGCTGAGCTAGTGAGTATTTGGAGGTGAGCATTGTCCCTTGGGCTGTGGTCAGCAGGGCAGACCTGCTGCTTGCACATCGATTACTTTGCATTCTCAGAGCACCTGCAGTAAATTGGAGTAAAAATATTGTATTATTGCCACAGGAGAAGCAGCAGTTTGGTTTTCCCTGGGGTCCAGCTGGGAGTAATCACTAACACTGCTGCTTTGAAAAGGCTTGTTTAAAGCTTGTTTTGTTGCATTTTGCAGAGCAGCTGAATTGAGGTGGGACATATGCTTTAAGGATTAGACATTTATCTTTTCTTCTATCTCTGTATTCTCTAGGACAAGACTATCAGCACGAGCTTGGCAGTTGTGGATTTAATTGATGCTATACAGCCTGGTTGTATCAACTATGACCTTGTAAAGACTGGTCATCTATCAGAAGATGACAAACAAAATAATGCTAAGTAAGTTTGCTATCTCAAAGGCTGTTTTGCATTGATACACCTATGCACTGGCTTCAGGCTGCAGGTGTTTTTACCACAGTTTATTGCGGTGGTTTTCAGTTTCTTAACACTGTACCTTTTAGGCAGGCAGCACTTGTTGAAATCCAGTTGCTGTCCTTGCCCGTGACGCTGGAGGGAGCAGTTGGCTGAGCTCTCTGGCTTGTTGGGAGAAATGCAGAACAGCTCAGGCAGTTCTTAGCAATGATACTCCATTTCTCACCTGTTTGTTCAGCCATATGAAGTGCACAGCTGGTTGCTCAGTTTTGAAATTGAACCCTTGTATGGCTCATGTCTCGTTGAATCATCATAGACTGTCAAGTTTAAAGTATGCCTATTAAAACATGCTTTTGAAATGTGTGTTCTGCAACTGTTCTGCAGTGGCAGAATGACAGCAAAGTTTCTTGCAGATAATAGTCTCACTTGGTTATTCATAAGGAGCAAACAGAAGGGGAAATGTAAATGTGACATTATTAATCCTTTGTTATATATGCTGTCTATTATCCCTAACAGATATTAATTAAATTTTATTTTTATCTGTTGGTAAAGTAGACTTGACATTCAAAGGTCAATTTGCACATTAAAAGCACTTTGCTGTGGAAAAGGAATAGAGCAAAAGATAATAGAGCAAAAGAAAAAAATTAAAAACCAGAAAGATGTGATGTGATTGAACTCTTGTGCATTGTGAATATTAATAAATAATAGGTCAAATTGTGTTGGCTAGGGAAGGAACTGACTTGCTATTTATTGTCAGCAGTTTTGGTACTAACTCACTCATTTTTCCATGGTGAACAGGTATGCTGTGTCCATGGCAAGAAGAATTGGTGCCAGAGTTTATGCTCTTCCAGAAGATCTTGTGGAGGTGAAACCGAAGATGGTCATGACCGTGTTTGCCTGCTTGATGGGCAGAGGAATGAAGCGAGTATAAAAGAGTTGTAAAGAAAAAAACCCAAAATGCAACAAAAACCCAACCTGCCACCCTGGGTGCATGAGTAGCAGATCGGCTGTGACCACATTGAAATGCTGTTGGCCTAGGAACTGTTGCAGTTCAAAGGACTTTGTTTTGCTTTGCAAGACAAAACTCTTTATCAAAATTCTCAGGGAGAGGAGTTTTAACCAACAGACATGCTCTTTTCCCAAAGGAAAGTTTAACTTATCAAGAGCTCACAGAAATGCATTCATAGCAGACCCTGCATCTTGCAATACTGCTCTGAAGCTGTTTTCACTCCATTATTTCTCAGATACTTGATGTGTGGTTTTTCACCCCGAGGGCTATAAGGTGGTTGGTATGAGTTGTAATGGAAACAAATCTAATTTCTATCTGCAGTCCTATTTAATTTCTGTCATACACTTCAAGCATATTCTAGGTTTGACCACATCCTTAACTTTGCGAATAAAGCTACAGTACAAGTTGGGATCTGCAGGCCAGCTCACAATGCTGAATGAGAAATGTGTAATTAGGAAGATGATCTTCCTCTGGTATTCTCTGTACATGGTGCTTTTTTATACATCTAACTATTATGATTACTTTACCAATAAAGCATGGCAGTTTTTTCTCTTGCTGCTTATAAAAAGGGTTTTTTTTGTTTGGGGTGGGGTTTTGTTTGTTTGTTTTTGTGTGGGTTTTTTTTGTGGTAATCGATAATTTGTTTTTTTTTGGGTTGGATTTTTTTTAAGGTTATACTACATATGATAATACCACCATCCTTGGACCTCTTGCAGTAACATATGGTATTATGTTGCTGATGGCATGGTTACACCTGCAAATGGAAGTGAATGCATTTTTGTATGCATCTTGGTCCAGTTCTGTGCACCTAGAAAATAATTTTTACAAAAATCTGCATGAAAACTATAACTTTTTTATTATTTTTTTTAAGGTTATACTACATATGATAATACCACCATCCTTGGACCTCTTGCAGTAACATATGGTATTATGTTGCTGATGGCATGGTTACACCTGCAAATGGAAGTGAATGCATTTTTGTATGCATCTTGGTCCAGTTCTGTGCACCTAGAAAATAATTTTTACAAAAATCTGCATGAAAACTATAACTTTTTTATTTAAAATGCTGTTGGATATAAAACCATACTACACTGTGGGGGAGGTTTTGTGCAGGGAAGAGGCAAATGTTATAAACAGCAGGGTTCAATAAAGTGAACAGCAAATATTGCTGGGACATAAAACTATTTTTACAGATAAATGGAAGCCTTGTCGCCAAAGAAGGAATATGTTGTATCCATAGGATTAAATATTATCTTGCTTTGGCAAGCTGTTTGCTATATTTTGAGATCATATTGCTATTCCAAGCTATTCAAAGTGATGTAATATGGTGGCAAAACATTAGTTGAAATAAAAACATTTAAATACATGCGTCTCTTCTTATTTGCACTGACCCAGCGTGGCCTCCTGTCTTCAGTTACAGCTGCTGCTTCTGGGTTGCTGTGTCACACACCTTTCTGCATCTTTAATGGCCAGATGCAAATCTGCTGTTAGGTGCTGGTCCTTTGAAGTGTGTTGAGAGGCTGCTGGGAGAACAGCAGCGAATGGTCCATGAAAAGCAAAGAAAGAACAGGTTTGTTTTGAAGCAGCAGCTTCTTCTGTGCCATTCTGCCTTGTGGGCTTCAGAGGTGAAAGTTTACATGAGGGCTAATTGAGAGAGAAAGTGGTTTAATTTTTCTGTGTGTAGGAGATGAAAAACGTGCAAGGGAACAGGGAATTTGGCAGGGAGCTGGAGTGGAGCTGGTGCACCTGAGAGGAGACATGCAGAAGCCCTGCCTGCTGCAGGGGTGAGGGCAGGAGATGCAAGAGCACTGGCTGGGAACACTCACTGCTCTGAGAGTGCTGGGAGTGTCAGCAAACCCCCACAGTGATTTATTGCATGAAACCTCACATACATCCAGCTGGGAACTTTCCACTGGTGCAATTTTTTCATCAGAAAATATGTTAACAAAGCTTCCCACAGGAAATTGCATGTTTTCACTGAAGATGGAACGATATACCATAAGTAGGCACATCCATCCCTCTGAGACAGTGGTCTAGTGATTTACAGCACTGGCTGGGGGTATGGTATAATTAAGGTCAAAATTCTTGGTCTTTGGAACTGACCACATGCATCTGTCCTGTCTTGCCTCTTTTGCCTCCTGGTGCCAGGTTAAAGGGGGAGAAATGGATAGTCTGACAATTACAGCATGGCAAAGCATCTCATTCTTGTTCTGGATGTATTTAAGAAATGGGTTCACTCAAAGAAAAGCTTTGGGTCAAAGCAAAGTGGAGCTCTTAAAGTGAAGGTCCAGTGCAGGATAGACAGGACAAACCCCTGTGCTTTCTCACCAGTAAAGCCTCTGACAAGCAAACTTTCAAATAGTTTGTTTTGTCAAACACACCTAAAAGTTTTCAAGAGGAACCAAGATGTATGTTTCTTTCTTCCTGCAAGTCTTTTTGCTCTTTCATATTAAATTATTTGTTTATATATATTCGGTTACTAGTTTCTGTTTATTCAATTCTGCTTTTGTTTCCAAGGTTTTTTAGCAGTGACAGCTTTACTCCAATATTTTTTTTAAACAGTTGAGCTTGCTGCTGCCTTTGTGGGTGTGTGTTGTCCTTAATCTCAATGTTCTCTTTCATATGTCTTTCCAGGCACAGATTGCATCTTCAGGGCCTGTGGGTTTTGCCAGAAGTTTTTTTTCTATTCCTTGCAAGCTTCATTTCTTGTGGATTAAAAGTGTAGCTACATGTTCTTCCTGAGCATACTGCATCGAACTTGTTAAATATTTCTATCGCTATTTCATTGTAGCACAGAAGAAGCAAGTTAATTGTATTCCTGTAGTGTTTAATGAGGTGGTGGTGTAAAAGTGGAAGGAATGTTTTCTGGTAGCATTGCCAGGAGACAAGGCTCTCCTTAAAATTTTTTCACCAACTTATATTATTCAATGGAAAACATTAACTTTTTAGGGACTTAGAAAAATTAGGGAGGTGAACTTTGCTTGGTTATTTTTTGCTTCTGCCTTTTTTTTTTATTGCAGCTTGATAGCAGAGAGGAATGCAATACCAAGAAACAAACTGGAGTTTTTTTCCACTACTTCCCAAAAGTATGTGAAGCTGAGGAAAGTGAGGATGGTGAAAGAGCAGAAAAAAAAAAAGGCAAAAATTTGTTGACCACTGAATACTTTACACAAACCTTATCACAAATCTGATAACAAGGAGGACTCAGTGTGTGTGGTTTTGTGCAGCCCCGGTTTGTCTCTTCAGTGGTACAACAGCAAAGGTTGGTCTTACTCTTCACTCCGTGGCTGGTTTTCCATGTCAGAATGTGCTGGTTTGTGTGTTTTCAACCCTAAACAAAGGTTTATTTCTCTCCTACCTCTTATCAGCTTGGGAGGATTCCTCTAAGGACAGAGACAGGTATGGTGTATCTGCCACACGTTCTGTTGCTTCCTTCTGTGAGCACTTGGTAACCATTGGGCATGTCTTGTGGCAAGTGTTTATACAGTGATAGTTGCTGAAAATGTTATCTAGGTGTTCCTGTTTTTGTAAGTCAGGTGAGAAATAATCACAGGCAAGAAATTTCTCCAAGAAAGCACCTCAAAGACAAAGAGCTGCAAAGAGCAAATTTCCTCAGACCTGGCCGTGTGGCCACCAGCCCACATAGCTAATGGCAAGGGAGCTGCAATGCAAGCAAGGCAGCTGCATTTGGTGGGGACTCTGCTTACTGCAGCTTTAGGAATTACTACATTCCTGAAGTCTCCCATAGGTGGAAAACAAATGTTGTCTGTGCAGGTTGTGTCTTCTGTGTGCTGGCAGACAAAGCCAAAGGGAGACCATGCTTGTTCTGCAAGGCAGGTCTGCAGACTTAGTCACTCTACCTGTGGTTCAATTTAGTCGCTGCAGGAAATCCAGATCTGCTGTTGACTGCCTGAAGGATGGGATCTGCCATCACTGTTACTATGAGCACCAGGCTCCTTGTCTGACTGCTGGCAAATGGTGCTGCTGATTCTGGAGGTTGTGAGGCTGCTTCTGCAACCTGGCATGGGGAATTGCTTCCTACAGACTGATGAGGTTTCCTCCTGCAAGGGACTCTGTGCCAGGCAGGGTTTTAGCCTAGAAAGGTGTTTTATCCAGCCAGGAATATGTTGCAAGTCCCAATCTTGCAAAGAAAAAAGCATCCAAAAATACCAAGCATTTCTGGATGTAACTGTGTCGGTGGACAAGGGATTTTAATATACCTGCAGAAATGGAAAATTCCTGTTGGAAGAATTGAGAAGGCTGATATGTGTGAAGGAGGCATCATGATGGCTCAGCACCTGAAGGGAGGCAGATTGAGGGTATGGCACAGGTGTGATGCTGTGACAGAGCTCATAACATGCAGGGAGACAGAATTCCTACAGACAATCCCTGAGACAAGCGAGCTCCTTGCAGGGGTAAGTGCAAAGCCACATTGAGCTGAAGCTCAGTACTGTCAGGAGCAGGTGAGCAATAAAATGTTTTACGTGGTGACATTTTTGCCCACTCCTCCAACAATGTCTTATACTCTTAACAGCAAAGTTCCTTGTGTGCCTGCTGTGGGAAGGTACCACATGTTCACAGAAATGCTGATGGACTGGGCCTTTTCTAGAGACTCCAGATGTGCTGCAACATGAGCAATTTATTCTTACTTCAGCAGTACTCACAATATCCCCAGTACAGACTATGTGTAGGAAGTAGCCTCTCCCTGAGACGTCACACCTGGCTGTGGTCACCTGGAAACGGGGGAGGACAAAGGCTGTGGTGGGGCCATGCTTCCCAGCCCTGTGTCACCAGCACAAGCCCCAGCCCTGAAATTGCCAATGTGAGCATTTACGCTGAATTTTGATGTTAGCACTTCAGATTCAAGCATTGCCCATGAGTGAAAGCATTTATTCCTATATAATAAAATCCCTTGATTTCCATATAAAATCTACCTGTTGTGAAAACCCTCTTTTCACAAACAAATAGCAAGAAAATAAATAAGTAGCCTTCACTTTATAATTCAGATATCATCAAAATGTGGCTACTGAGGTGTCCCATCCCCTCACATTATACCACATGTAGCAGACAAGTGCCAGCAGGATGACCTTGCTAGGGAGATTCGGGGGCTCAGGAGCCACACTGGTGCTGCCCACGCTGCACTTGTCTTCACTTGCCAGCTGAAGTGGCACCGTGCAGTCCCTCAGGTCCCCTGGGTGGGGTTCATTGAGTGCTGTTGTGTTGGGAGGGCCCAGGAAGGCACAGTCCAGCCCTTTGATCACTGCCCTGCGTGTCGCCGTCCACTGCCAGAACCAAAGCATCTTGCAGTCACACCTCCAGGGGTTGTGGGATAGAAACACGTACTTCAGCTTTGTCAGTTCGGTGAACAAGCGGATGGGGAGGGAACTGAGGTTGTTTTTGCTCAGATGAAGGAAGTGCAGCTTGTGCAAGTATGAAAAAGCAGAGTCAGAGATAGAGGAGATTTGGTTGTTGTTCAGGTACAAGTTTCTCAAGTTGAGCAGATGTCTGAAGGTGCATTCAACAGCAGTGATTCTGTTGGCTTCAAGGTGCATAGTCTTGAGCTGGATCAACCCCTCGAAAAGCTGATTAGGCAGATCAGTGATGAAGTTGTGTCCTAAATTTAACATGCCCAATCTGAGAAGCTTTGTGAAAGCACCATTTTGAATGATCCATATCCGATTCTTCCTGAGATTCAGGTCGTACAGGGTTTCCAGGTCCTTCAGGGAGTCTCTGCCGATGGCCTCTATGTGATTGCCCTCAAGGGACAGCCTCGTGAGGCTGGAGAGGTTCCTGAAGGCTTGTGGGACATACCGCATGTTATTGGAGGCTAAATCAAGACTTTCTAGAGAAGGCAAGTGTGAAAATAGAAGTGGGTGGATTTCGAAAATATTGCAGTGAGACAAATCCAGGCTGATGAGGTTTAATAGCCCTCTGAAAGTGTTTGCATGCAGGTAAGTAAGACGTGAGTTCCT
>NW_008676125.1:56674-66179 GCF_000695815.1 Acanthisitta chloris
GCTGAGGGCATGGAAGGTTCCTGGTGTCAGGAAAGTCAGGTTGTTCCCATCTAGCCACAGGCTGTGAAGGAAAGTCAAGTTTCTGAAGGTGTTGGTGGTGAGAATCCGCAAGTAATTATTGGTGAGGTTTAGAGAGGTGGTGGATGATGCTATTTCTCTAGGGAGAGCTTTCAGTCCAGCTCTGTTACAGAGGATAGTCTCTTCAGATGTACATTTGCACATGCTTGGGCATGAATCAGAGATATTCAGACTCAGCCCAGCCTTTGCTGCACAAGTAAATATAAATATAACAGGAAAGAACATGACCAGCCACACATCAGCCACTGCATCTAATACCTGATGGATAGTAGAGAAGGAGACAAAAAAAAGAGTATGTACCTGTTGGGCAGGTGAACCGTGGCCATTGCAGGGTCGGTTGGGCTGCGCACGGTGAAAATAAAGTAGGTGGTTCTTCCTGCTGCATCCGGTGGGGATTAAGTGTTTAGGCACATGAAAGCCGATTACGTGCAGCCCTGCTGTGAAGAGCATTTCTGAGAAGCAGGGAGATTTCTTAGCCTAGCAACATGCTCTGACAGTGATTTTTTCCCACCTGGTCCATGCAAAGACCAGCAGGTAACAGACTTCCCTCAGGATCTGTCTGGGAGACCTCCTGCTGGTGTGATATCATCATTCTCAGAGTCTGCTTGGCTCATAAGCAGTTTTGGGGAAATGTTTTGTACTTTTCTCCAGTTAGTGCTTCAGCAAAGGCAGCTGAGGGTGGCTCTGCCATCCAGTATGAGATGGGGGCTATCACCCTGGTGTGGCTGCACATGCTGCCTCAGGCCCAGGGAAAAGGAATTGTGACCGAGCCCTGAGCACAGCCCTGGCAATGTGATAAAATGGGAGTCTGTCAGTCAGGAATGTGCAGGGGAGTACCATGTCCTGACTCAACCTCTTCAAAGGATAAGCCCTGAACCATCTATGAGTGGTAAAAGATGATCCCCACGGGCAAAACACAGAGCACCCCAGGGACATGCTGCCCTTCCCAGGGCACTGCTGTCTCCATCAGGTCTGAGGATGCCACTGAGCATCTGGAGCTGGGCTTGGGTCCCTAAAAACCTGTGTCCTTGACTCTTCCCTGGTTTTTATCCTATATCCACAGTGCAAAGGAAGAGTGCAGTCAGGGGGCTGGTTGATGCAACCCAGCAGCCAAGGATCAGCAATCTGCAGGCTGATCATTTTGCTTATGATGCCAAGAGGACTAGACCCAGGGCTTGCAGCTGGTGTGTCAGTAGGGCAGCCAGCAACACATTGCTGCTTCTTGTTTTTTGTCACACTCTTAATTTTTGTTTTCCACCTCATTTCTCTCTGCTGGAGTTCTCATGGGTTTGATGTGTTTGAAACACCTTCTGTCAGTCTCTTCTCCAGTGCATTTCCCTGCTCTGAAATTCTTGGCCGTTTTCAGATTTTTTCCTTTTCCATTCTTTACAGATTCGTGTTTTCTTTCTCACCCCTGCTCTGCCTGCTCTGTCCAGACAGTGGCTAAAAATCCAAATATATAATATACCCAATGGTAAGTGTGAACTGGACAAATTTGCAGCTCTGTTGTTTTCTCAGCAGAAGCAGATTAGATTTCCTGTGCTGTTAAATCACTCTGTTGGCTTCAGCTAGTTCTGTTTCCTTCATTTTTTTTCAAGCAACAACCCCCCAAAGAACAGCTTCTCTGTAGAAGCCTGGCTAGGATGATCATCTTGTGTAATGGAGACCATCTTCCAGCTGTAAACAACATCATTTATTTAATTAGACAGGCTTTGCTGCAGTGTTACTGGGGGTCAAAAGCTGGTTTTCACCAAGAGCAGTGGTGACAGCATCATGCCAAGGGCTTGTCCTTGAAGCCCTGGAGGAAAGTGGAAACGTGCTCTGCTCACACCATCCAGCTGCTCACATCTGGGGTCATGCCAGAGGTTCTGGTGGGTGAATCACTGTTTTCTGTATTCCTGGTTCAGCTGGGACTGCTCCTTTGAGGACATCGGTTTGTAGGGCTGTCCTGCTCCTGGGATCTCCATGGCTTCTCTAACCTCCTGCTGCAGCACAGATGTGAATATCCTTTGCTCCATGACTTTTCCAGTACAACCCTGTGAAAGAGAGTCAGTTTCTGCTGGTCTCTGTGCAGTACAAGTGAGCTGTTCTGTGTCTGCTGGAGTGGTGTCACCTCTAGCTGAAGTTTGTAGCTCAGGCTGAAGAAGATGGATTACTTGCTCTGGTGTCCTTTTTATTCTAAAAAAGCTTTATTTCTGGTTGTCCTTCCAGCAGTGTTGCCATGTTCTAGCCCTTTTTTAAGCCAAGTGCTCCCTCTAACTCTCCTTGATTCCATGTTGGAAATTTTCAGACACCAAAAGCATGTAGTTCTTGTAGCTCATCATTGCCAGATGTTGCTTAACTGAACTAGAGCATTGTGGTGGAACAGGACCACACAGCTGCAAAATGTTTCCTTGCTTCAAAGCTTGTAGGGCCAAGGCAGACCATAAGTATGAAAGTGAACAGATTTTTACACCTGGTCACAGGTTTGGCACTTTCAGTTGCTCCCTGTATTGATTTCACAGTGCACAGGGAGGTGGCAGCTCCCTTGCCAGCATTTTGGCTGTGGCTGCTGCCTGGACCACACTCACTGATGGCAGCTCTGGTTGCAGCTGCCCTTGGGGTGGAAGCAATGCAGTGGTGTGCTGTTGCTCAACACTGAGGAGACCTAAACCTTAGCTGGGGACTGAGTGTTGGTCCAAGATAGTGGCACAGGTATGTCCTGTGTGTGCTGCAATGCCCAGTGCTCCTTTGCAGGAAATGCTCAGCATTGCCTGTACAGCTTCATCTTCTTGAGCATCATCACTGCAACCACTACCATGTCAGATGCTGCAGAGACAAGGTAAGGACATGGTCCTTGAGAAGAGCAGACACATGATTTTTTCTCTAGCTCCTATTTTAACAAACGCTTTCCCACTATGGTCCATTCAATTATGAGCATCCAGCTCTCAGACTGTCTTTTCCAGACTCAGCTCTTTGAACTCCACGTGCAGGGATTTTGGTTGTCTCACTCCATCTGCTTGGAGGGTTTTCTGGAGTGCATCATGTGTTTTGGCTAAGGTGGCTCATCCTTCTGGCTTTAATGGAAAAGCTGAACCACCACAGGTCTTCTGTTAAAATGTATTCCACCCACTGCTTGACCATGGTTGTGTTTGTCTTTTTTTTTTCTGTTTCAGTCACTGATTTATCTGACATCTGGGATTTATAGCCCAGCACACCCACTTCAGAAATTGTTTGTAGCTGATGTCAAGAGCCTTGCCTAATACTGTAGATTTTAAAGAGCTGTATTCTCTTTAGAAGATCAAGGTTTGGTACAGGCTGTCCAAACATCTACTTTGGGATGGTCTTGCTGGTCTGATGAGTTAAAGAAGCAAGGTTTACTTTCTTTAAACTTTCTGTTGGGCAAAGGAGGAGTGAGCAGAATCAGTGAATAACTTTGGTTAAAAGATTGATTAAATAAGGTGGAATACCCAAGTGTCAGGAATATCATGACTCTGACAAAGCTTTATCTAGCTGGTGAACTCTCATGTGTATCAGCATTTTTGGAACATAAGAGAGATTGCTGATAAAAGCACTTAAAAGCAGGAAAGCTGTTTACAATGAGTATAGTTCAAAACAGCAAAGGAATGAAGATTTTTATTTTTAAAAGATTGCTGGAAAGAGGCCCCTTGGGTCCACTGTAGCTCTATAAAACTGGCCACAGAGCCCTAACTCTTCCTAAATATCACTTTGAGACCCTAAAAAAGAATGTGAAGCATGCTCTCACATCCTTTAAATGCTGGCCTATATACAGATATATTCATACTAATAAAGCAGAAGTTAGACAGGAGGCACCTCTCTCCCACAAGCTGTGGGCATCAGTCTTGACTTAAGCTGTTCATCACAGCAACTGCTCTGGGAGAAGTGAACAGGAGAAAATTACCTGTGATGAAAAAACGTTCATTATGAAAGCTGACTGTGGCTTCTTGCTGTGATCCAGCTGAGCAGATCTCAGTTGCTGGAATGCTATGTTTGGGACATAGCAGCATCAGTGGCATTTAGGCTCTGTGCCTGTTGTGGGCAAGCCCTGGTGTCTGGTGGTTTATCTGTGTCTGGGGACACGGCTCAGAGCTGTGCAGCACTTGGGAATGGAGTTTTGGCCAAGTCCTGTTGCCTCCAGCAGGACCAGGAATGCTGCAGTGCTGCCCCTGAGAGTGGGTAGCAGTGCCAGGGTGCATGTGCACTCACTGCCTTTAATAGAGACGGGTGCAGCTTGTTTTCAAAATCACTTATGTGCTTGTTTTCTTTCCTACTTTTAGTAACTCATAAAATGCTTATGGCCAATTGTTTGAACAAACAATGTCATGGAGCATAATCCTAGTCTTGGCAGTGCTATCAGCTGGACAAAAACATCTCATAAAATAAATGCTTTGGAAAAGTTTTCTGCATGCTGGAGGTGGAAAGGGCATCCCTCTTACCTCGAAACTGCCTCTGTCACACTCTAGATACTGAACTGCTTCAAAAACTGGCTTCTTTCAGCTTTGAAGGTCTACTGAATGGGACCAGAGCTCTCTGTCCCCATACTCTGATGGGTGCTGCCTGGGTGGCCCTTGTGTTCACTGCTGTGCTGCTGTGAAGTGGAAAAGCAGGACTTTCCCTTGGCCTGCTCAGTGCTTCCATGTGAAACCATGGCTCCAGGAGGGAAAGTGAAACGCTGAGCAAGGTCTTCCCTTTGAAAATCCTGGTAGTTCTCCCTCTTGGCCAAAACACTGGGTTTGCAGACACAATCAGCCAAAACTGATTGTTCTTCAGAGGTAAATGAGACAGAATTAAATTCAGCACACCAATGCAAGACACTGTCTTGCAGGACACTGCAGCTGGGGACTGCTCACAACTGCTCTCCTTCAAGACCCCAAAAAGGATGCAGGACAGCAGCCTTCTCTGCAGAGGGCTCTGGGCCTGGGGAAGGATGATGTACGTAGTCCAATCTTACTTGCAAGACTGAGCAATTAACCCCTAACGAAACCCTTAGACAAACCAATGTGGGAAGGAGGAATACATATAAAAGTTTGTGGAGCACTGGATGAACCCAGCTGCAGGCTGGACAGTTTTTGTGAGTGGCTACAAAAGACCTGTCATTTAGCATGATGCAAAAGCACCATCCAGCATGATGGAAATCATCACTGCCCTGGCAGTACATGGATGCTGGATCCCCAAGTTCTACCACCAGCCCTGGGACCAGGGAGACAGTGTATCCTACTGTAAATCAACACTGAGGGCCACAGAGCCACAGTGACCTATATTGGGTTATGCCTCCTGGGGAACACATTTATGAGAGATTTTTTTTCCCTCTTGCTTTCTCCAAAAGGAACAAATCAAGCCCATGAATGTAGACTGTAGTCTACATCTGGATCCCACATTGCTTTGAGGATTTGGCAGGCTGGCAAGGTTTAACCTCAAGAGGTGGCTCTGACAGCCTGCTGGCACAGTCAGATATGCTGCCTGTTTGAAATAGTCCATCTCTGACAGCAGCACTTCCCTGCAAAATCCAAGACTTAGGACTCGGAGTGCAAGGATTTATTTGCATAGTTGATCAGAAATTGCTGTTTGAATTGTGTGTGGCAGTGGTTTTGTGAGGGTGGTGGTTTTGGGGTAGTTTTTTGTTTGGTTTGTGGTTTTCTAGTTTTTTTAACTAGAACAAAAGGTTCTAGTGACTTCTTGACCTCTTCAGATGCATGGTATTGAGGATAGACAGACAAACCTCAGTGCTGCATGTGAACATACAGCAAATTCTTGCTTCTCTTGAACTATGATTTTTTAATTTTTTTCTTGGTATAAAAGACATACTTAAAATCCTTATGCAAATCCATCCTCCAAAAAGCACCAACTTCTCCCCACTTAAAATCAAACATCATCTTGTGGTGAAAACTCCCAGCTTTTGTAACTTTGCAGCCAGATAAGCAGTAAAGATGCTCTGCCTTGTGCTGAGCTGTGAGCTGAGCTCTGCTGCAGTGGAGCCATGTGCTGGATTTACCAGCCTGGCTGTGGAAGCTGGGCAAACACATCTGGTAAGTTCAGAGTGTGTTGGACCAGCTTCAACGGTAGCTTTGGCACAAAGTTGGTTTGTGCAGCTTGGGAACCTGCATCAGGTGTCCTGTTTCACAGCTGTTCATGTACAGGTGATGCTCAGGTATAGTGAGAGGAGGAAAGAAATGGTGGAGGAAATAGAAGAGAGAGGAGGTTTGTACATTGGTGAAATGGAACTTTGGAGTGAGAACTGGCAGGGGGAAGAATGGGAGCAGGATTTGTCAAAGGGCAGCCTGAGGTATGACCCCATTGCACCAGGTGTGTCAGGACCATTTCTTGTCTACTAAGCTGTATGAACTCAACACAAAGTCTCAGTTTTGTAGGTAGAGCAGAATAGACAGTATCTGTGAGGATCAAAAGTGCATCTGGAAAGGAAAACTTTATATTGAAATCTAAACAATTTGTGTTTGTTATTTTTGCAAAATAAACATTCTTGTGCATTTGACTTTTTCCCTGCTTATAAAGCATTTGGTGAGGCATCGAGCAAGACCTTTCACCAGTTGTTTGTGAGCAAAGTGACTAGCAGCAAGGATTACTGGCTTAGGGTGTCCTGTCACATCTTTTTAGTAAAAGAATTGAATGAATATGGGTCAGAGAGAGTGCTGACCTGAGGCAGGGTTCATACAGGGGAGGACTGGAGGCAAAAGATGCCTCCTTTCTTTGCAGCAGGACATGTGACCCTGCACTTGCACATCCCTTGTGCTCCTACTGAACTGCTCAATAGATGTCTGGTTTGAAGAAAGGACAGAGTTCCTGCAGTGTGTCTCTGGAAGGTGCATTGTCTGTTTACTGGCTTTTGAACAAAACAAGTCTCTTGGTCATGGTTGCTGTATGTGGAAATGGAGTGTAAATATTAACTGTAAAGTTTTTAGTTAAGTCTTGACTCTTCCAGCTCCTCAACTACTATGGATGTCACTGTCTCCTTTACAAATTTCCTTTATTTTTTGCTGAAGAATACAAATTTCACTGATTACAAGGTGAATCCTCTTCTTCCACCTTTTCCATGACTACCTTAAAAGACAATATGGAGAAATGAGTGGGGAAAATGAAGGAAAAAAGGATGCACTAAATATCAAACTAAACATTTATGGAAAAGGTGAGTGTGTGCATAGGTGATGTTCATATATATCTATATATCTATATATCTATATATCTATATATCTATATAGGATGTGCTGACATGTCAGTAGTCTAACTGGCTGTGGCATGCAATGCTTGAGGCTTTGCAATAGATGAGGTCTCCCACTGCAATGCTGGTGTGACTGCTGTGATGTTCCTCTGCTTTCTATCCCTGTGTGTACACATTATGGTCAGCTCTGCCAGAACTAACAGCCTATTTCACTCTCAAATGTACTAGGAAGTGCTGGGACTCCATGGAGTGCATGGGAATCCCCAGCCCTCAGAGAAGCAGGAATCCTTGCATGGAGACTCCCATGTGTTGCATGTGCACGTGGAGGGCAGAAAGGACTTGCGTGTGGGTGTATCCTTCTGGCCCAAGAGCTGCAGTAGAAAACCACAGGGATATTTATGTGAATTTCCTTTTTCCTTCTTGCTTGAGGTTTTTTTTTCTCTTTTTGGCTCTCTTGTTCCTCTCTCCTGATTTACTGCATGTGCTCACGTGGCCTTGGAAAGGGGGGTTCTCAAACTGTTTTGCTTCCAAAAGGAAAAGAAGTTGGCAGGCATTCATATTTCAGTTCTCCAGTTATGTAGGTTAAAGTCTCCCAGTGGGAAAATGGAAGATATGAGAGAGCAGATTGCTGGTGGCGATACTCACTAGAAGGAAAACAGAAAAAAGAAAGGAGCACAGAATTCTAGAGCCACATCCAGACAAATGGGAGGTTTGAGAGGTAAGTTTTCTGTCTGCTGTTAGAGCATAATTTCCATGTATTTGATTCAATTTGTGATAGTGTCTCATTGGGTCTGAAGTAATAGTAGGAATGACTAGCTTAGGAGAAGATTCTAAGGCACCAGTTGTTGGTGTGCAGAGCAGGGAGCATGTGTGTCAATGGAACCTTGTTCTCAGTAATGTAACTAAAATTCATTATGGTGTGGTTCCCTTATTAGGAGTAAGTCAGACACATAACGCTTTGTGACTGGTTCTGAGATTTCAGCTTCTGTATGTTAAAATGAGGGATTCAGGACATAAGAGTTAAGGGTGAAATGGGACTTCAGAGCCTCTCCTGAATACTTGTTCCCAAATAAAAAGCTTTCCTCTGGTTTAAGACCTGTTTGAATACAGAACTTGGGCTTGTGATCCACTGCTTGTGATCCACTATTTGTGACTTTTAATCCTGGCACTCGGCAGAAATTCCCCTACTGAATTTTCAGTGTTGAAATGATATATTTAGAATTAAATTCTTGTCAGTATATTCAAAGTAGCATATTGCATATTTGCATTGAGCAAATAATAAGCTACTGTACACTAAACTGTTAATACAGAAAAATGTGTTTGAAATGACCAGTTGTCTTCTGTTAAATGAGGTCAACTATGTTGTCTTGGTCAAAATTTCAGTCATTTTTAGGACTCCTTGAGAATGGTTCCATAAGGTCTTAATTAAAAAGGAATTGCATTTTTCTATTAAGTAAAATAAAATATTTGGGTATGATCTCTTTTTTATTTGCTATAAAGTCTCAAAGTTTGAAAGATGCCCTGCTCAGAGTGCAGACACAAGCTATGGAACTGGAACAAAGACAGACCTGTCAGTTAACTGTCATTTTAGCTGTTTTGTAGCTACATTTCCCCCTGTTGAAACCCAGTCCTGACCTTTCTAAACGAATGTCACATACTACTGTTAAATCCAATGCCTGGAAGAACTGAGTTTATTGCTTGTGTCTACGTTGAAATTATTTCTTTTACTGTTCTGATTAAAGCTGTCGTGAGGGCAGGGGATGCAGATTTGCGTTGAGAAGGACTCTGACAGTGAGTGACATTTTGTAAAGACCCTTCAGTGTCTTTGTATCCAGCCCTGCGAATTAAAAAAAAAAAAAAAAAAAAAAAAAAAAAAAAAAAAAAGTCACAGCTTGCTTTCCTAATGGCCTTGTTAAAAGGCTGCTTTCATGCCTGTGAAGTCCCAGGAGAACCTCAGGTGTGAAGTACCTGATCCCCTCTGGCGCTGCTGCCTTTCTACCTTATTTTAACTGCTCAGAGTGCTGGAAATAGTATGAGAAAGCCGAGAAAAGGATCATGAGGAGCTTCAGTGTGGTATGTGAGTCACAGAAGTTCCCAAAGTGTCTCCAGCACCTGAGTTCATAATCTTTCTGCTCTGCTAGCCACAGAAAGTACCATCTGTAATCACAGATAAAACCCAGCTGCTTGCTGCTCTGCCAGGCTAATTAAAAAGTGCTATGACCTCCCTGGGGCTAATTGTGTCCTGTCAGTGGG
>NW_008676125.1:66245-69584 GCF_000695815.1 Acanthisitta chloris
ACTGATAGAACTTTAAATGGTTTTTATTTTATTGTGACTGTGATTTCAGAGCTAAGACAGCTGCAGAGTGCATGTCTAACACACAGTTTCTGATCTGCAGGTGAGTGATGTGACAGAAAAGTCCTGCTAGCCCATGAAATTCCTGCAGAACCTCCCTTTCCACCAGCACCAACATGCAGAGCAACTATTCCCTGGTCATCACCACCAGAGAAACTCTGCAAGTCCTCTCTACAGCTCTGACAAACTCATCGGCTGTGTTGCACTCGCCCCCTCCATGCTCACTTACTTCTTCAGATTATCAGTTTTCGCTAATTCCAGCACTCTTCACTGTGATTTTTGTTCTGGGTTTGGTTGGCAACAGTGTGGTAGTTGTGGTGCTTTGTCGTCACACTGGCCCCAAAACGGTTGCTAATATCTACATTTTCAACCTGGCCATGGCAGATCTGCTGTGCCTTGTCACCCTTCCCTTCTGGGCCACCTACTATGCACAGGGATACAACTGGCTCTTTGGGTCTCTCATGTGCAAGATCTCCAGTTCTGTCCTGTGCTTGAACATGTTTGCAAGTATTTTTTTTATTACATGCATGAGCGTGGACCGGTACCATGCCATTGTCTATCCTATTCATTCTCAAACAAGAACTCCACAACAAGCTTATTTTGTAGCACTGGTTGTGTGGGGCCTTGCCTGTTTGTCCTCCCTCCCAACTTTTTATTTCCGAGACACTTACTATGTTAAAAGCTTGGGGGTCAATGCTTGCATTATGGCCTTTCCTTATGAGAATTATGCAAAATGGTCAGTGGCAACAGCCTTCCTGAAAAATGCCCTTGGCTTCTTCATCCCCTTGACAGTGATCACCACCTGCTACATCCGGATCAGGAGACACTTGCTCAAAGCACAGGAGTTTGGGAAAAGCAAGCAGAAGAGGGACAAAGTCCTAAAGCTGGTGGCTGCTGTTGTCATGGCCTTCTTAATTTCCTGGCTCCCGTTCCACATTTTAACATTTTTGAATGCCTTGGCTCATATGAACATCATTAATAACTGTGACGTGACAGGGACCATTGACACGGCACTGCCGTTCAGCATCTGCATGGCCTTCTCCAACAGCTGCATCAACCCTTTGCTGTACTGCTTCATTGGGAATCAGTTCCAGGAGAAGCTCCATCACTTGTTTAAACGACGAGTTTATCAGTTCAACAGCCATCGAGAAACCTCCTCTTTGAGGAAGGGCAGCTACTTCAGAGATACTGAGACCCCCATGGGCAGGGAAGAGGAACCCGAGTCCTTCCTGTAGGCACTGGGGCATGACGTGGGGTGATGTCAGTGCAGCTGGCTGTCCCTGCAGTGGTGGCATTCCTCTCTCCTCTTCCCTTTGTTTTGTGCCCATTTGTTCACCAGCTGTTTGAAGGAGAATCTGTTTTTGTCATTCATGGAGATTTATTCCTCCTTTCTTTCCTCAAAGAGCAGTCAAGTTTTACATAGAGGGAAGGTCCTGACAAATAAATATATTGATGGCCTTTTAAATATCAGCCTTTTGTGTGGCTGAGACCAGGCAAGTGTTAAGTGCCACACAAAAAGACTAAATATACTGAAAGTCTTGTAGGATAGCTACAATTGCATAGGTGCTGAGTATTATGCCTTAAGCTGATTTTCTAAAAGAGATTCTCACTAGAGAATTTGTAAATAAAGCAGTGCAGATACTTCTGTACCTATCTGTAAGAAAATATTTTGATGTTTATTTTGTATATGTATACATTTTAAAAAATATATGGCTAGAAATGTCATATGTAAAATGAAACAAATATACCAAACATGCAATGTTCCACAGCTACAAGGGCATGCTGAGCCCCATGCACTATGCAGCAGCCTTCAGGGAAATGACTTGCTGATTGTCTGGACTTTTTGCATTATAAATACCAATTACTATGGTAATTTTGGGGTACTGCATACAGAAAGTCTGAGTGACACTGTCTTGACACCTAGAAACAAAATCATGGTGTGACTTCTGAGACTTGCCCATGTCTCAGTGTGGGAGTTTACTCATTTGTAGCTAAAAGAGAGAGTAGAAACAAAAAAAGTGTTGGCAAATAGTGATTCTACTTTGATGTTGTTTTTGATGTTTATTTAAAATTTTCTTTTGCTGGAGAGATACTGGTTCTCTTGGCCCATTCAGAAAGGATTGTGCTTGATAGGTTCAATCTAAAAGGGAGATCTGTTAGCAGCTTGCTCTGTTGCCAGCAGGTTGTTCCCAGACCAGGTGACCCAAGGTGACCAAAAGACCATTGGCTTCAGGGAATACTCTCTGATGAGTTACTCTTGTGGTTTACATTAGCAGTTTTAGTTCCATGGATCAGAAATTGTATCTGCCACTTGGGTAACCAGGAGTCCAGTCTCCATGGAAGTCCCAACAATGGCTGGAGCCTGGAAGCCATGGAAATCTGGTGCATTGGACCTTCACTGTTAGGGTAGGGGAAACTTTATTCACTGGATTATGCAAGAAATGTGCTAGTCTCAGAGTGACATGAGATGAATAGTTTGTGCAGAACTTGACAAAACAGGACCTGACCACAAATAATCCCTTCTCCCTGTCCTGGTCTGCTGTATGTAACTGGAGAGACGTTTGTCCCAGAAAGTGGAAGAGCTGCTAATGCAGCTCCCCTGGAATGTTTTTGTTGAAAATGTTCCGAGGAGCTAATCATGTCTGGGGCGTTGGATATTTCTGGAAGAACAAACTGTTAATTGCTTAGCAATGAGGACAGCAACCCGGTCCTGCTACAGCAAAACAAAGCAGCACACTAAGAAAATTACCAGGTGCTCAAAGCAGCAGATTCAGAGGGGTAATGAGAGGTTGTGGAGGCTTTTTACCTTTGCTGCAATATAGGTCAGTAATGAACAAAAGTGGGCCATTAATTGATGTCCTTGGAATCCCAAAACAAAAGCTAAACTGTACCATCTGACCCCAATGCTACCTGTGCTTCAGCTATACCTGTCCTGAGAGTAAGCACAGAGTGCAGGTTCTCTGCACGTCAGGTTGGACATGCTAAAAAAGAGCAATTCTTAACAAGGATCATGCCTTTTGCCTGGTGTGCAGACTTATGCTGGTAGGGAAATACTACAGGAATCTGAAATCCAGTTGCATTTACATCTGTGACAGGCTAGAGAATATGAGTACAAAGCTTTCCCAAGGAGAGAGCAGTGATGCAGCATCTCCCATCAGTCAGCAGGGATTGATTGATTTGCCTGACAAATTTGGTGGCCTTCTGTGATGGGGCCACAGCACTCGTGGATAGGGGCACAGTGACTGACATTGTCTGCCTTGACTTATGCAAAGCATTTGACAC
>NW_008676126.1:0-215 GCF_000695815.1 Acanthisitta chloris
TAACAAGAGTAAATGGGCAAATTCCCCGGTGGGCACTTGAGTGAAATGCAGAGCTTCTGGCAGCGGGGAGGGGGGCCAGGGGAGGGGGCGCTTTATTTGCAGGTCTCCGTTCTAATTTAACTGCAATGGCAGCTAAAGGAGACACCAGGGACCTGCTCTCATCCTCGGCACTTCCCGTCGCCTGCCAGGGCCACAGGCAGGGAGGGGAAAGGGGG
>NW_008676126.1:340-23112 GCF_000695815.1 Acanthisitta chloris
CCGTAGTCGGGATGATGCTCTCTCTCCTGGGCACCTCCCCGCTCCCGAGGGAATCCTGGAACAAGAGCAGGGAGCAGTGTGAGCGAAGGGTCCAGAGGGAGACACCTTTGATCCGCTCTCTCCCAAGCCCTCTGGGAGTGCCAGCTTCCCCCCAGCTCCGGGGGACCTGCGGACAGACTGCCTGCCGGAACACTTCTGTCAGCACCGGCAGCGCTGCGCTCCGGCCCCGCAGGGAGCAGGGCTGCAAGACATGCAGGGACGCATCGGGCGCCACCACCTCATGGCAACAAAACCCATCAGCTAAAGGGTCAGTGTCCACTGCTGGCACAATCTCCTCGCATCGCAGGTCGGGGTTAAGTGTCCAAGCCAGCTGAGCAGCCAGCCCAAACATAGGATGACAGAGGAAACCCGCCTGGCATTCAGGGACCATACAGCTGATAACCCATCTGCTGGTGCTGGTAACACTACAACGAGCTTCCAGATTCACAGGAGTGAGAATCGTGTATTGCATGACTCCTCTTGGGTTGAGACCAGAGGAGACCGATGGCCCCAGACCACTTTGTGCCACGCTCCCCTTCTGCAAAATGGGAATAGTACTCCTTACACATGGAGCCTAATGAACTGGGTGGGTAGTGAAATCTATGCTGGTTATATGATCAAAACCTTTGGAGAACACCAGAGTCCTCAGGGAACAGCGAAAGGGAGACAAATACAATGCAGAATGAATGCCAATGAAAAGCAGCTGATGCAGTCAGAACCAGAGGGGAGAGATAGTGTTAGGGAAACCCCACAACATTCCAAACTTTTACTGCAGCTTAAAAACAGTCTCTACCATGACTGGAGTTGAATCCTAATCATCCCCAGCTGTTTTCAAAAGGTGTTTAGGAGATATCCAGCCCATCAACTGCAAAGTCAAGAGCTCGAGAAGCATCCCCGCTTTTCCAAAAGCTAGAGTTGTTGATGTATTTTCCCAACCCTGTTTTCGTCACAGTCTGCTCTGCTCAAATCAAGGATCTCAAAACATTTTGCACCAGTTCTCAGTGTGAACTTTGCAGTGGCATGAGAATGGTGGGAAAACGCCATTCTGTCCTTCAGACATCATGAGAAACTCAGGGAGAAGCTAAGTGACTGAGCCAAGACAATGTAGCACATCAGTGGCAGAGGCAAAGTGAAGAGATGGATATCTCCACATGAACAACCCTTGTGATCCAAGCTACAAAACTCTTTTTTCTTAAGCTCTGGGACCTAACCTTCTCCCTCCCCTCCCTATATCCAAAAAGCCAAAACAGTGGAGCTACCTGTCCTACGCACAGCACCACCCAGTTCCGGTGGCTTGCCAGAGCTTTCACACTCAGGAGTGGGTGAGGATGCCCAGCTGGCTCTCTCCGAGCAGCCCCAGCTGAGACCGAGGGTCCCGCTCGCTGGCCTCGGGGAGTGCGGGGGACAAGGCGGACGACTCATTTGGCATTCTGAGAGGCTGGTGCACAGCATCCCCATGCCGGCAGGGGGTAAATGAGAGCTCAGACATGAGTTATTGGAGCACTTACGTTCCCAGATTCTCCAAAACGTCGGGAAAAGGACAAACTGTTTAGTTGTAAAGAGCCTGGGGGGTGTGAACGGGGGAGGAGGAGGAGGAGGAGGGAGCTGTGTCAAACTAGTTTGCAGAGACTTTGAAATTGAACTCATAAGAGCTATGGACAGGGAGGGAGGGTGTGGGGACCAGCCTCCAAGGTTTACCCTGGAAGGCTGTAAGTCTCCAATGTGGATTCTGGCAGCAAATTTGGGACTTACATAGCACCTCTCACCACCAGTTAGTCGGATTGTACGGTCAGGAACAACACAGTCCATAGTCAACTGTTACTACATTGTTGCCTGCTGGGCTGCATTGTTTGGGAGGCAGCTTCAGTCATTCAGGAGAAAGAAAGGGAAGCTGGGAAGAAGGGAAAGCACTAATTTTTGTCAGAAGGGGACTGTTTGTAGGTACCACAATTAACAGAGTCACCCAAACTTCTGACAGACCTGAGCCACATCTAGACTTAACAAGCAGTCTTTAACTAATTGGTACTAATGGTCACAAACTAACTAGCTGCACAGTGGGGAAGTCCCAGTCACAGCTGTGTGCAGTAGTATTCAGGAGAAGCAGAGTGAAACTGAGGGCCCAGGATACCCAGAGACATGCATAGGACATCTTAGAGGAAACTTGGACCTAGTTCAGTTTCTATAGCTGAATCTTCCAGTAATGAAATATATACAACTGTGGGTTAGAAGGATCCAGCTTTCCCATAAAAAATGCTATAAACTCCTCAGCAGCTAGTCCTCTTCCTGGCAATCTTCACCATCCTGAGTATGGTGCAAACCAGATTCACAGCAGCTGTTAGACTGATCAACACAGTGAGATGAGCAGAACCAGCCTGGCATCCCCCTACAGAGCAGGGCTCAGAAAAGAACACAAAAAAAAAAGCACAGTTTGATGGGAGAGATGTAGTAGAGAAATCTTGCCTAAATTACAACAAACTTCTTTGTGGTGTTCTGACTTTTGCTTAGTACCATTGCACTGAGACATCTATCTTGTCATGATGAAATTTCACTAGCAGCAATACTTCTCAGAACCACAGGAAGTACATTTGCCCCAGCCTCACTGACCAATTGCTTAAACTCCATGAGGATTTTGGTGAGTGGTTTTTTTTTATAAACTATAAGCAGTGAGGATGCTGATGTTGCATTTGGAAAAATGTCTTACCAAAAAGTACATGTTCAGCATCTTCTGGTCTCTCCTAACTTCTTAGTCTTGCCAGGCTTAGGTATGATCTCAGCATGGCACTACCACATCATGTCACTTCCATCCTATTGAGGACCATGTCCTAGTCACTGAAGCAGCTTCTTTCAAAAGTTGCCTCTTCTATACACTTCTTGGCACATGCAAAAGAAGAACCCCATCACAGAGTGAACACACTGGATATGCCTAGGGGAACTGCCCTGCTCACTGTCTGCCAGACAAACTTAGGCTCTTCAACATTTTGCAAGATCACATCCTAGCTGAAAAAAATGCTCAAAGTGAATGCCCAGCCTCCTCACAACTTCAGGAAAAGCTAGATTGAAGAAAGCAATTTCACAGTCAGAATACCCTGCCAGATACTGCCACAATTTTGGTGACAAAGTCATCTGCCATGTGAACTCAATCATCATCTTCATATTGCCCTTCTCAAGATCCCTCTTTTCCAGAGTACCACACTGGCAACAGCACATGAGAACCCAGTTTCATCTGGTACATTTCCCATGACTTTGTTCCTGGGCCCTTCCAAGAATCCAAGGAACAATCTGTTCTCTTGATTTCACACTTGTTTCCCCTACATTAGTAGATTAGTTTTGAATGCATTTACTAAAAATCTGTTACTATCCCCACCTTCTCTCCTCTTCCCTTAGCACCATTCCTCTTATTTTTTAGGTATTTTCTCTCCACAGTTTTTCTCTCAAACTCTCCCTGCTAAGAGATGCTCATAAAAATATCACATCTCAATTCCTTTTGCCCCAGCCCTCACTTCCCCATTTCACCACCACTCCCCAATTCTGTCTCCCAAGAACACTCCCCTGGCCGCACCTTCAAAACCTCCTCTTCTCACTCATGTACCCCACCCTGCTTGCTCATTCATTTTCCATCTGCATCTCTCTCCTCCTGGATTCTTCTCTAAGTCTCGGTGATAAAAGTGCCAGATTGGAGTTGCTGTGTAAAGAGGGTTCATTTGCCATTTGCCACCATATGGGCCCAAAAGCAAAATCGTCAGCTAAGCGATTAAATCAAGTATGTCGAACAAAATGTTATGAACTGACATTATGGGTATATAATTTTATGCCATTTGTTGCCATCTGTTTATCTAAACAGCCCCCATTCCACACAAACACACAGAAGTCTCTGCCATGCTCACAAGGCTTCAGCACAGGGGTCACAGTGGCTCCCTTTTCCTCCTTTCCTCTTTCTCTTATTCTGACCTTCCATTCTCTCTGCCTATCTGCATTCACCATGGACTTGGTCTTGGGGTCTGGCCATAGACAAATCTTCCACCACACTCCAGCACAGATTTAAAGGAAACCACCCCACAATAATCAAGCAGGTTGCCTTAGAGAACAAGATGTGCCCTCTTGCCTTGAGACTCTTGCCAAGTTCATTTCTATACGAGAAAATTTAGAAAGTATTCAACCAGAAGAGAGGGAAAAAGAGAAAGAGATGGGGGAACAAGTGGTGGTCAACAAATTGGTGTTATCTGTTGACCCTCATCTGGGACAGAGGAGGGGCAAGAGAAGAACAGGCTCTGCCAGTTCTTTGCTCAGCTGAGCTTCTTCTCTGCTTCATTTTACACTTTCCTGTGTCTCCAAGTGGATCACAATCTATTTCAAGGTTAGGTGGTGGTTGTGACAGACTGCAGACTGACCCAGTGACCCCATCGCCGTCCTGCTCTCTGTAGGAATGTGAAGGCATGATTAAAATCCCTATTTAGTACTCTAGCAAATGCACAGGATGAAACCATAAGCAGCTCCCCATCTTGTGTTTTTCCTCAGTTTTAAGATTGTTCTGATGAAACTAGAGGTCGATATCAAAGAGATTATATGTATACAAAGATTAGCTGTTTCTTGCAAAAGGAGGGAAGTTATTTGTTCTACTAATTCAGCTAGTACAGTCAGAAGATCCAGCATGATAGCTTATCTCATGACCTTGGAAACAGAATTCCCCCATTTGCACCACTTTTTGAACCCAAGCTTCCATCATCCACATTACTGGTCCCGCAGATGATGCAGTGGGGCTTCACAATGACCACCAAGAAGACAAGGCAGTAACTAAGTCTGAGCCAAGAGTAGATCAATGTATCAAGTCTGTTCTCAAGGGCTACCTTGTGAGTTTAAGAGGGTATTGACAACCAAGCAAGGAAAATATCTTCAGCCTCTTACCAGTGTTTCTGGTTAATGGCTTTCAAGAACTTTAGTGCTGTCTCTTTTCATAGGCTATTCTGATCAGATTCCTTCCTTTCCAGATGTCCTTAGTCTTTGGGGGAAACAGCATACCTATAATTGCCCCTGTAGTTCTGAATGCGACAGGGGGGTGGGGGCATTTAGCTTTCCTCCTTCCTGAATAAAACCCAGTCCACTGTACACCTGTAAAGAGAGCAAGCACCTTCTCTGTGAATCCCTCTTTCTCCCTCACATAATTTCAAACAGTTTGAGGGTTCTTTGGAGGAGGACTGATGAAGAAAAAAAGGTAAATCTCTCTTCACCAGCTAAGTCTCCCATCCCTATTCACGGGGCTACTGAACTAAGCATATGTCTCTCAGCATGGTGCAAATGGGAAGGTATTATGACTCTGTTACTAATCAAAGCAGTGGTCAGGCATTTTTCAAGCATCTGGAGCACAGGTTTTGCTCAGAAGCCAGCACTTGGCCTCAAAAGTTTCTGTATTTCCCAGGCAGTGGGTAGGTTTAGCTACAAAGTGATTTGGCCATGATATATCCCTTCATTTTGATCGCATTCACCACTGACATTGCTATATTTAATACCACCAGGCCATCTGACCACTGTATGCTGGAGCCACCCCAGCATGTAACAAGGCTCAGCTCTAGCCATGCACTGGAACATGAAGAGCCACTCCTGCTCTTCCCCAGGGAAACTTCACATGCGCAGGGAAAAATTAAACACCTACTTTAAAATGCTCAAGAGATTCTTGCAGTTCTAGCGGATTTTGGATAAGGCCCTAAATGCTGGCAGTTCACAAATTATTTTAATGCAAGGCCTTACTAATAAACAGGAGCTCTTTCCTTTCCAAGACAATTGCTGATCTTGTCTTACCTCTGAACTGAGGAACTGAACTGATACACAGCACTACCAAGGAGGTTCTCAGCACTTGGCAGCAGCAAGCCCTCTATGCCCAGCTGCCCTGCTGGAAGCAGAGTATACTGATAAGTTCAGGCCAGCTCCAGTCTGAAAGCAGGCATCTGTCTGCCTAGCTGTTAATGCATCTTTGCACTGCATGTGCATGGCTTGTATTTCCTTCCTGCTAGGAGAGAAAGAGTGGAACACCTCAAAGACCCCTGGAGAGCCTCAACTAGTCCAAAGACAGCAAGTCACCTGCTTAGAAGAGCAACCTGGCATAAGCACAGCCCACCTGTCCTCTGGGTACTGTACCAGCTTCCCATCTGCTCCCAAGTGCATCTGAAGGTGGTCATTTTAATCTAATAAACCAGCACATCCCCAACTACTGCCCTCATCAAATAGGTGCCTTCTTAACAGCTTTTGTGTCCGCTGGGTATGGCTGTCGTCAGAGTTGCAGTAGTCAGCTGATGCAGGCAGCTACATTGCTCTCTGCCCAAAAGTTTGACTTCCAATGAGGGCTAGAAGGAGAGAGAAGAGAGAATGGCAAAGGAGCTAGTCACCACTGCTTCCTAGTACAAGAAGCAAGAGTTTCACTATGCTGTATTAGACAGGCATGATCATTCTGCTGCTGCAAGTGATGCCCAGCCTCCTACCCAAAGCCCACACTAACCACTGTTGGCTAGGCTTCAGGCTACTTCTAATAGCACAGAACCATTGTCTGGATCTAGTACAGAACCACTGTGTGGCTCTGGATCAGTCCTTGCAGCAGATAAAGCAGTCACCAGCAACAGGCAGGGACAGGAAGGCACCACTAAATCCCTCCAAATTCCTCCAGGGAGGTATGGGCACAGTGACATTTAAGATGAGTGCTTTACCATCTTGAGAACAATTGAGACATTTAATAGTCTTCAGCTGGATATCTGGGCTTAAGCCAATATATTGTCAAAACCACCATAAATAACTTCTCTTAAAGGCCAGAATAAGAGAAAGAGGAAAAGTGAAGGCAGGATCATACAGAAAAATCATGAATTGGAAGGGATATAGCTTTCAATACTCATTACAACAACAACAGGGAAAAGAGCACCTGATAATGGACAAAAAATGTATGTTATATCCTGGATATCATCAAGCAAATATATTAACTGGAGAGCCAGGAAGCCAAAACTATGAAAGAAGAGTCAAAGATGTACCACAACGAGTCAGAATGAACACAGTAAGAAACGCAAATGGAAAAGCCATGATGTCTCAGATTCTACATCTGCTAAATCAAAAACTAAAATAAACTCTGAATCATAATGTAAAAAGAAAAATCATCAAAATGAGGAAACTCCTTCACTATTATGGGATGAGGATGAAGACTTTTTTACTACTGTACAGGCCTAAAAGGTAACTAAGGATGTAAAAAGGAACATATTTTATTGTCTACAAGAAGAAAAATACTGGAGAAAGATTGGCAAATCTTTTTCTACTGTGGATACATCAGCAGGATTCAAAAACCAGTGCTCTCATTTGTGCAGGCTGCACACTCCTTTAGAGAAATGCTGTTTCTGCAGACTGCCATTTGGGTTGTTACTGGAACAACAAACTGTTGATGGTATGGATACAGATGGCATTTTAAGCTGGGGTAAAACAGCAGAAGAAAATGATCAAAGGCTCAAGGCAATTGTGAAGAGAGCAAAAGCTGCTGGGCTGAATGAGCATGAAATATGTAAATCCCATTTAAGAGAGAGAACACGCCCTCCAGCAAAAGCAGAAAAGCATGCAGGTAGATCATGATAAAGTTGCAATCACCATCAATATCCATCCTTCGACATTCCTTGAAAGGGTAAACTGCAAGGAATACGTGCCCAAACTAGCTGTATTAACAGCACCACTCTGCAGAGCTGTCCAAAGAACATAGGATGAAAATCTCAATAAAGCAGCATGAAACTGAAAGAGCTAAAGGCAATGTCCCTGTAGGCATTAGGACAGTAAACACAGAACTAATCTGTCAGTGGAAATTTCAAGGAGGGTAGTGACATCGTCATTTTACAGCACAACATTGGATATTGAAAGGAGCAGCATATGCCTGTTTGGCACTAACAAAAACTAGATGGATGCAACAAGAAGAAGAGGGGATAGGGTGCACTTTTTATTCTTTCCCCTCTTTTTCTTACTAAAGTGTGTTCTCTGAAGTAACCAATAATTCCATTTTGCCATTTCCCAGACAAGCCTTTGGAAATAAAGACATACTTTCAAATGAAAGCAGTGGAGAGTTCTGCTGGCCACTGAGCTGATCTCTAGGGCATTTAACAGAAGTCCAGACCTTAATTGTATGCATATCAATCTCATTTTAGAATTAATAACTTTGCCTAAATTCTAGACAATGATCTCCTGGAGGAAAACCTGCATTTTGACTGAGATGATTAACACAGAGTTTGGGGAAGCATATTTCCAACCACTAGCATAGTTTAAGGTAGAGCACTTCTACCACTGGAGGGGATTCTCTAGAAATTGTGATTCCCAAGACACTGTGCTGTCTTTGTAATATCAGACTTATATTGGTCATTCAGGAGTTGAGAAATCTTAAAGGCATCTCTACATTATTTCATACAGGCCACAAGTGAGCATTCCAGAAGGGAAAAAAGATGCTATAACAAGCAGAAATACTCATGTGGATGATGCAGCATAAAATAACCATCTTGTAAAAAGTATTATATGTTTGCAACCAAACATTTCCACTTCCCCCACTTAGTTTTATGAGAATGTACTAAATCTAAATGCTCATGTTGTAAGTAATTTTTCTCATCCTAGTGTACCTGAGTTAGTAACATCTGACAAGCATCTGGCACTCACTGAGGAGGGATCACAAGAATTCAAGCACTACAAAGTAAAGTACCAGGCAAATGCTCAATGCATAGTCCTCCTTGAGTCTGGTTCAGTCCCAGGATGTCAGGAAACAATATTAAGCTCATAAACAACCTATTGAAAAAGAGTGAAGAGCCAGATGCCAGCCTGTATTTAACTTTACCTTGTTACTGGATAGCACTGGTAAACACTCTCATTTTACCTCCTGACACTTTTTGCAGAAGAAAGCTTTAAGAAAAGGAATGATGAAATTGATACTACAGGACCTCAGAATCACAGATGTGTGAAATACATACATAATTAATCTGAAACCTAGTATGATTTCCATGGAGATGATTTCCATTAAATTAAAATTGTTATAATTTCAAAGCAATTGCAATAATAATTTCAGTCAAAATGTGAACAACAGCTCCCACAAAAATGTTGATAGTATTGGCAATGCATTGTGAAATGCTTTGGTTTTGTTAAGCAAGCAGTTGAAAAATCAATAAATGTGAAGTCTGATTGACACTATCGGATGTCTTCTTCAGACAAACAGCAGATCACAACAAACACCAGCTCATACTCAGTGCATTTTAGCACTCTACCCCAGGCCAACAAATAAGGACAATTTCTCTTCATTATTAGCTAGTTCAGGTCTTTGGAGAAAGCACAGTTAACAATAAAGAATTGATCACATACTTCAAAGGAATTGTCCCCAGACAGAGCACTTCATAAGCTCTCTGGGACAAGGCTATCTTTTATTTTTCTTCTATACATTACTGGTCCTAGGAAGCCCATGGCTAAGGTGCTACAAGACAATTAGCCTGTCATGGCAGTGTAAGTGAGAATATTTCTGAAGACTCACTGAAGTCTTCTTTTCTATACACAGCATCCAAATTACTCCTTGATGAGTAATGGGTAATGTACAACTCCTTGACTTGTACAGCCCCAAATCCCTTTATCCAAATTTCTCCTCTTCTTTCTGACATGAGGTGACTCATACATCTCCACTTCTACTGGTCATGACCTAACTGTCACAGTGACACAATCATGTCGTAAATACCTCGACTGAGATGCAAGCAAACTGCCAACCACTTCCTAGGACCAGGGTAAGATCTAAACAAATTATGAGCTCTGGAATTCTACGCAGATGGATGGGTGAGCAGATAATCCCATTCTACAATATCCATCCAGGATCAGTAAATGTCCTATCTTTCCCAATATAGTCTAGGTTTTGTTTATATCCCAACTTTACCAGGAAATACAGGTGAAATCTTTTGGATCGGATATGGTGCCCATCTGTGAGTACACACACCTGGCACATACAGGGGATGGATACCCTGTGCTAGACTCTTGCAGACATTTCAAAACTAAGCAAATAGCCGGTAGCTCTCAAAGTCTTACTTCTACTTCAAGCCTAGCAATAATTACAGGGACTAAAACTCAGATCCTTAACTGTAAGCTGGCATCACATTAGAATGAAATAAGAAGAAGCTAGAAGCTAAGCTTAGCAACCAGGGAACAAATTACTTGCCAGTCTGTGATGGACAAGCTGTTAGAGGTCTTCAAAAAACAAGTTTGAGAGGTGTCTGCCCATTCCAGAGCTGAACAGAGTCCAAAAAAATTGACTTGCTTGGAAATTAGAAAGAATTGAGGGGTGAATCTAGATCTTTTTTATCCCCTGACCTCTCTTGTAAGACAAGGCCGGGCACATGACACGTGACATGACACATGACACATCACGACTGCTAAGCATTTGATTTCACTGCAGTATAACTTTCAGTCTGCTTCCTGCATGTTGGTCTACAGTTCTGTCACTCAAACTACCACTCATTTCCAGCCCTATCCTTCCTTCTGTAGCACTGTCTGACACTGGGAAAATGAACCATGCTGAAAAGGACTATATATTAGCCTTCCCATGAATGCTGTGGGGGTAGTACAAAGAGCCTGGGTTGATATCTCACAGAAAGCAGAGGTCTTCTGTTTACACAGCAGCTACTGAAAAATACTTGCTGCATGCAGAGACAACAAAATAAGGGAAATTAAGTCAATACCCAGATGGTGCCTAGCAACTACTTCTTACAGGATTAGGCCTTAACACAGCAAGAGTATACAGATCTAGAACAAACTTTGCTCACATACAAAAAATCTAGAAATGCAAGTTGCAAGCAAGACATCTTGCAATGCCTTTCAAAGATCAAGCCTTTCTCCTCCAACTCAGCAGCAAAAAGAATCCTACCCCTTTGCCTTCCTCCAGATAAGGAAGCATCTCCACTGTAGCTCTACGGATGTCAAATGAATGTGTCATGCGTTTTTTCCAGTCACTTTCCAGTAGGAGCGGAATTGCATCCTAGCATGGTAGGAACCCTAAGTGGAAGGAGGAAGGATCTAGTGGGACAGATGGATGAGCAGAGATGTAATTCCAGAGGAAAGCTGCTGTCATCCCATTAAAGATGAGGTTAAAGGTAGCAGCAATGAAAGAGTGGGAGATATTTCACTGGGGGAAATGGAGTGGCACTGAGCTTTGAAATTGCACTGCGTGAGAATATTAATAAAAAAGTTAATGACGCAATGTGCTTTTTGCTCCACATTAATTACACTTTTACATTCCAGTTTTTAATGCATTTTACACTAGACTTTATTTTACATTCCAGGAAGGGGAAAATATAATTGCAGCTTTAATTTCTATAGCCAAACCCTGATAAGATCACAGCTGTGAAAATCTCATAAAAAGCTTTAAATTAAGTTAAAAAAACAGTTCCCTTCCCTCCTCCCCTTGCTTCTCTTCCTGCATGAGGTGCTATCAGCAGAGATGGTGAAAGTGTTGGTTCAAGGTAGTGTTGTTCCATAGCATGGAGACCTTCTCCAAAGTCCAGACCAGTTATGAGGCCTGGACCATCCAACACCATGTACACTGCTGAGGCTCATCTATCTCTCTGTGCCATTAGTGGGAATAAACCCTCTGCCAACATCACTTGGGCATGCAGGGCCCTAGCTGTAATATACATAGTGCTGGTTATTACCACAGGCACAGTCCCTGTGCTGGGGCTGCATGTGTACAGACAAGACTGAAAAGATCACACTGCTACAGACCAAGAACTGAGGCTTGGTGAAATAACTGGTTTACATGAGATAAATGAGAAAGTCTGTGAGAATGACAGGAATTGCAGATTATTGTTTGAATCCTGTCAGAGATGCCTCTGCAGAAATCACTGCAGAAATAGCAAATCCACTAAGATACCATGAACCTGATGTAGCCTGATGCTCCTACCTTCTTCCTCTGCATGGGACAGGTTCTGGGTCTGTCCACAGAGTGTCTTTGTAGATAGTGACCGCTCTACAGCTACAGACTGTGTCAAGCCCTAATGAATCACTCCACATATGCCCCTGCCTTTGACTCTGACTCTCCCTGCACTCAGAAATCCTCATAGATCTCGGGATCCATCACAGGCATCATGCAAAGTCACAGCAGAACTACATTCCTACATCACAGCCATCCATTTCCTCTAGGAGCATGAAGAGCGGCCATCCCACCACTGTGCCTACAGCCCTTAGTGCAGCTAAAGCAACACAGCTGCACTGTGTGTGCACAGCACTCATACTGTGTTGGTACAGTGGTGTGCAAGTCTGTATAGGCTAAAAGCAGGAAACTGATTTAGTTATGGAGATGAATTGAGACTTCACTTGCAACTGGACAGAACCAAAAGGGAATCAGACCTTCATCTGTTCTTAATACCAGTTACCAACAACTTGAAATAGCCAACCACCCCTTTCCATCCATTTCATCTTTGCTATTCATGCTGTGGATCCTACCATATTACTTTGATCCTCCATATCCTCATCCCAGGAACTCCAGGACAAGCCACTGACTTTGTCATATATGAAAATGTATTTCTTCCAGTGTAATGTCAGTGTTCCTAAATTTGTGAATCCCCGTATCAAGATCCTTGACATAAGCTATAACATCATCAAAGTGAGAGATCAGATAATCCATCCTCCTGCCCTTGAAAGGATCACTTATACAACAATCTTCCTTGACATATATTCTTGTACAGACCTGAGTCACTTCTGTTGGAAGCCTGTGACCTTGCTGAACCTCTTCTGTTTCTTCTCTGAACCTCTGAGACTGACTTCTTTCCCTCTAAAACATCCAAACTGATAGCCCTGTTTTTTCTTTCCTGAATTTCAATCCAGTCCTCCAATTAGACTAGTCTCTGTATTCCTGCCCAGCATTGCCAGCTATGTCTATTCTTGTGACTTCACTGGAGAGACATGAATCCTTACCTATGAGTTTCTGCAGTAAAAGAGAGTACGCAGAATATACCATTCCAAAACCTCATGCAGACTGTACAACGAGCTAAAGAAAGGTTCACTTCTCCATAAAGGTTTTGTTGAACCTCTTGAGCTCCTTCTCCAGCATAAGTTCCTAATTTACACCTCTGTAAACAGAAGCAGAATCCATCACTCACAGCCATATTATTTTCCTTGATTGTTCCCTACATGCAAAAGCAGAAGAGGAATGTGTTTTCACAAGTGAAAGAGAGAGGGAGGGAAGAAAATAGGAGAGATTGAGAGAAAGGAGGAGAGAGAGGCTCTAAAACCTCATTTTCCTGGTAATTTACTCTTCTATTCAGTTGAGTCCTGCTGCTCGTAAGCCTATTCCTGTTACAATATTAGATATAAACAAGTAAACTGTGTAATGGATCACATTAAGCAGGCCCTGCATCTTGAGGCAGGATTTAATTTGCATGGCAGATTATCTTGTCTGCAGTAGGAGAGGCACCCTGGGGCACTGACTGCATTAATAGGATCTAGTCTCTTAAAATCCATTAAGTCAATTGAGTGGACCAGTCTATAATCTCATTTCAAATCCAGCGTGAAAATGCTTAAACACTAGCCCTATGACACCGACAGCGGAGAAGTGACTAAAGGGACACTGGAGACTGCACTGTGCCATATTGCCTGCCTGCTGGGAGTAAGGAAGAGAGGGGGAAAGGGTAAGGCTCATTCTCTTTTAGCAAACTTCATTCAGAAAGATGCTGACAGCAGGAGTGAGGTGAGTAGAGTAGGCAGGAACTATGTAAGGGGAAAGACTGTGGAGTTTATCCCAAGTAATGACAATGAGTTGTTAAACAATGTCAATTGGCAGATGATCTTTTGGACACCTTATTGCTCTGACACAGTCAGAAATACTGGACTGTGAAAGGAGTATGCCTTTACAGGGTATTCTACTATGAGTCATGAGAATAGGGATTTTCAAACCACCCAGAAATCACCCAGGATGAGTCTGGGAAATGTGGAGTTGAAATTAAAATACAGGACTAGAATATGAGAAGGTCAAAGCTGGGCAATCTTAGGCTTGTGGCCTCTCCGCTCTGGACTGTCAACAGCAGGCAATGTTCTTCAACTCAGACACATTTACACAAGGTTATTCTTGGCCTAGCTGATCCAAGTAAATTTTTCCCATTTGCCCCATGCAAGAAAATTAGATAAAGGCTCAGTTTGTCTCAACCCTGTCCACAAGGTCCCCTAGGTAAGAACTGGTTTCAGTTTGGATGTATCTGAACTATTTAGCATAAAGGGTCTCCAGTCTGAGGTCAGTGTACCTTGACCACAGTACACTAACCCTGTAACCACAAACAGCAACAACAGTAGTAGAGGACAGACAAAGCCAGATATATTCAAAACAGGCAGAGAGAAACTCAAATGGTACAAAAAAAAATAATAAAAAAAATAGCATAACCTAAAAACTGAGAGAGCAGGAAACCTCCAGAACCTGATGACATTTATGCAAACACTCTAGAGAAATCAAAGTACAAAGAAGTTACTAACAAAAACATTCAATTTATCATTAAAAACAGCCACTCTCCCACCAGGCTGGAGGGGAGCCAACACTCTGCACTTCTTTTAAAAGAGGTGCTAAGGGCAATCATGGGAATTATAGACCTCAGTGAGCCTTACGCCAGTACCAGAAAAAATAGCTGAGAAAATCATTAAAGACAGAGTTATAAAGCACCAGCCTAGGTGAGTGTAATGTGGTAAAGAAGCAGCTCGGTTTCTCCAAGCTGACTTTCTGACCTGCTAGTGTTCCTTGGAAATGTCAGCAGCTCTGAAGAAGCAATGATTAGTAGGAGTCACCTCACTATTAAGGATTTAACAAAAACCACATTCAAAAATTTTAGGGCTCCACTCCTGCTAATACACATAAGCCCCAAGGGAGGGGCAGCACACCACTGATTAGAAAAAAATCAAAACTGAAATGTTAGCAAGTTCTTTTAAGAATCCCATTCCTCATAAACTGTGGCAATGTCTCTAGGGCACTAAACCCTAAAAGACAGGCCACACAAGCTACAGGTGAGTTGTAGCAGGTGGCTCCAGCAGGCTGCTGAGGTGCCTGGTTCCTGGGACACACACAGGACCATGTGTCTGGTATATCTGCAGTGGATGTCAGATGACCATACCAGGTACATCCTCAATGCTGAAGCATGCTGGGAACAGGCTACTGCTGAAGGGCTGTAGCAGCACTGTTGAACAGCTCACTACCGAAGAGTGGCAGAATATTGCTCAGAGTAATTCTGAGCTGCTGTGAGCAAGGCTGGCCACATGAGCCCACAGCATGCAAGAGGTCAGAGGCAAATGGATCAGGTTCTTAAGCATTTAGGCAAAACCCAAAATAGCACCTGTAAGGAAAACCTGATCCATAGTCAATAAACCACCCCACTTTTCTCACAGTTGTGTAGTTTTGCTGTGATGTATTTACAGCATCTTGAATGTAGTTGATTTACATGTTTCCACTTCTTATTCCTTCCCATCTGGAGATCTCCCAGCTTGCCATATCTGGCAGTGCTCACACTGTTACAGGTCTCAGCACTAGTCCCTCCTCTACCAATACACAGCTTCTCCTTCCTAGCCTTTAAAATGCTGCCAGACCTGCTCCCCAAGGCAATTATGTCATGGGAGCCCAAGGGACTGATATTAATCCAGTGGTGAATACCAGTCATAACAAATCCAACATATTCTCCATTTTCTGAAATCTCTCAACTCTGATTTCTAGACACTATATATCAGAGACATCACTATACACCCATCCTGTTCTTATTCCCTTCCCTAACTATTCACTTTGTAGGGAGACAGGATCACATGGAAGATGGATATTTGGTTTGGTCCAGTGCACTAGATTTTATATTCTAAGCACTGGACTCTTGCACACCAGTTTTCACAAAATTGCAGAGACACAAGCACAGCTCCATTACTTTCCTTCAGAGCTGTCCCCAAATGGACACAAACATTCACACAGCAGTCCCTGCTCAAACTCAACATTTTCTCAGCAGTCCTTACCCAAACTGCTGAACATAACCTCCATGGTCATGACAGATAGTGGCAGTCATGCTCCTTTGAACTCTAAAATTGCACTAGGCAGTGCCACAGGACCCGCAATGGGGTAGGTGCCTGCAGACAAGTATCCCTTCCACAGACAAGTTGATATAAGAAGGGGGAACACTTTTGCCCGGGGTGAACAAGTGCTATATGCCCTTGAGAGATGCAGAAGGAAATTTTCAGCCCATGGGGTTTTATCGCTGGTTTTGGGCCATTCCCTGCTGCCCCTTAAGGAGGCTTGTGGCTTAAAGACACAACCAAGGCTGTCACCTTTTCTTAAAAATATACCATGACACTGGTGAACTGCAACTTGCAGAGCAACCCACATCATCCTGCCTGGTCCCAGGCAGTCATGTGATGTCCTGCATTATCACAGGTCAACACTATTATTTTTCTTTGAAGGAAAGAGAGAAGCATCAGCTATTTGCAAACCACAGCATCATCTCCCTCTCCCACACAAACCACAAATCAAAGGTCTCCACTTTCCAAACCACAGAGAGGTCCCAGGGGCTCCAAGAAGCAGATATCTAGCACTACACTTCCTGCTAGACACTAACATGCAAGATTGTGCAGTCTCTGCAATATGTGGTAGAAGGGAAAACATTTCCCTTTAGATACCCCAGGTACATATCTGAGATACACAAAACCACCCAGTTGCTTATACCTGCCTGTAGGGAGGCAAAAAAAACCCTGAGGAGAGCAGGTGAGGACTGTTAGACAGAGCCAGTGATACACAGCACTGGCTTATACATTGGGTACAAACATCAGAGCAAGGAGAATTGGGCTTCTGAACCTTGAGATTACAACAGGATACACCAAGAATCAATTTGACACCACTCCTTCTGCTTGCTCTTCAACTTCAGCTTCCATTTTACAATGGAGTAGGTCATCCCTACCCTGAGTGCATATGCAAAATTGAATGTGTTCCCTTCCTGAAGTCACTGGTATCTGCTCAAGCCTGACAAGATATTGAAACAACAGTTCCAAGAAGCACAGACTGCCCCATTCATCTCCCTGAGTGGCTCACTTGCCTCCTGATGACAATCTGCTAAATATCTTCACTTAATTAGTCCGATGTTCCTTGAAGCAAGTAAGAATGCAATGTGAAGATTGTGCTGGGACTATCTTTATATAAGCTACTCAAAAGAGACAGTTCATTTTGTTGAAAAGAGAGCTGGCAGTTTCATGGGATGCCTCAACTTATCTTTCCCTCATCAAGAATGACTCAGATTCAACAGGCCCATAAAAACCACCAAGACAGACAAACAAAAGCAAATTACAGGGTTCTGCAAGGTGCCCTCCAGAGCCCACAGTGTGACTGAGTGGATGCAGTGAGCTTCTGGTGTGCTCCAGAGCAGGGTCTGCCTGCATTTGGGTGAGAGAAAGGTCACAAATTGCACATAAGTGAGGATGCAGGGAGGAAATATCCAGCTTTAGGAGACTAATGTGAACATTAGCAAGGTCTCTAGCTTGGAGAACTGAGGAACAGAGAATAAAGCAAGGCTAATCTGTCTTGTCAATTTAAATACATATACATAAACAGAAAGATATAAAATAAAGAATAAATACAAGAATTTAAAAATCTTTGAAAATAAGTCAAATATTACCTCAGCACTAAAACCTTATCCAGGACTGGCAAGTATGGTACAAGTGTGCAGTGAAGAGTGTGAGAATAGACAGTAGGATTTGGCATCCATGATGGGAGCTTTATTTAACACGAAAAGAAAGATGGGTTTCCATGGGCCTCAGCAAGTCAGAGATGAAAGAGGTGCTTCCATCCAATAACGAATTCATTAATTTTCCTTATCAAATGTGCTGAGCCAAGACATATCCCCCAACTGGGAAAAACTAGGAGCTGCCATCTCCTGGAGTGTCACTGTACACTGGGTGAGCTGCAGACAATCACTAAAGCCTGACAAGGGCATATCTGCTGAAGACTAAGGACTGAGTGATCAGAAATCCAATCCTCTCTTTGGCAGCCCACTGCACTGCCAAAAAACGGATATAAAAGCTGAAGTGTATGGGCCAGACTCATCCCTTGGTAGGTCCACAGAATTCAACTGCCTTATCAGAAATGGCTTTTATCCAACATGTCTGTGACAGTCAAAAGTAGGCATGGTCTACAATAAACTTTGGCTTAAACACTGAATGGAGATCATCTAGAGTGCCTTCAACTAAAATTAAATATGAAGATTATCAGCTTTAGTAAGTGCAGAAAAAAAGCCAGAAGGAGAAAGGAAAAGTGTTAAGAAAGGTCACTTGCAACCCATTCTTCATGTTCTGGATGCTGGCATTTGTTTACCACAACATTGGTTCTTTCCAATTCTATGCTACAGCATTAGTAACAGACTTCCTTGCTCCCAGGTATGCATTCCTTTGCATCTGATCACACAGAGTATACTCCAAGCAATCGGAAAGCTAACTTTACATAGTGGATATTTTATTTTAAAGAGAGAGCTCTGCTAGAACTTTCCCTTTCTATGCAAAATGGCCTAGAAAGGTAACATATAAGCAACACAGAGATAGGTTTTATTTGCTTACTAATGCAGCACTTTTGCATATACTAGCATGTTTATGTACTCCCATGCTCAAGCAGTGGAGTCTAAGAGAACATCTTGTCCTAGACTATGATGACCCATGAGCATGAGTCCTTTTGGGCATGTATGTAGAAAACCTAAAGGGCCCATTTGCACCAAGGGATCCAGGCACCAGGCTATAAGGTGAGGAAGGTGAAAGAAAATATAGGTAAGCAGCTGGTGAGGGAATCTCACTCAGTCCTTCCTCTAGGTGCTGTGTCAACCTTCCTATTCTATGGTCTCTACAAGACATGAGTATAAATCTGAAGCCTTCAGTCTTCCCTACCCACAGACCTATAGACCCTGGTGGTCCCACATTCCCAGGAAAAAGGACTTTGAATATGTGGCAAGGCAGCAGGTGAAGGTGGTTAAGCTGTTTGTCTTCTCAGTGCTGCAGTAATTTCCCAGCTGATGTCTGAACTCCAGAAGAAAGGACAAGGATGGAGGGGAGGAGGGGAATCAGAGGAAACGACGACTTCATCATTCAACAAGAGTTTGTGAGAAAGAAGGTTATGTTGGGGGACCACCAAACGCGACGTCTTTCATTGCCCCACCTCCCACAATGCAAAGGTGCAGTGTTACCTCTTCTCCCACCCCCTCATCTCATCTACTCCCAGACAAAGTATTCCCGAGCTCACCATATAATGCAGTTTTTCATGGCATGCCTGCTTATCAGGACTCTGAAACTATGTGAGACATGCATGCAGACAATGGGCCTGTCTCTCAGCCACGGAGAGCTCTGAAGGGATCCCTTTCAGCACTCACAGATTGCTCTGTGTTCCCTTAATTGACAGACCCGGCCAAGTCTGACAGCAGTGGCGTGCAGCTGGTGCAGGCTGCTCTGTCTCAGGTAGGCCACCTTTCAGCAGGGAAATTGCTTTTGATTGGCTTTATTGGAAGCAGCTTCTCCTATTCAGCTAGCAAAAGAGTCTTGTACTTGAATGGCTGACAGTTTAGGACCAAACTCTCTTTCCCAGAAGGTTACCTCTTTTCCCCATAGACCTAAATAAGCTGTCTTGAAAAGGAGTGGACCTCAACCATAAGGAGCAATTTTATTTGGTCAGAACTGCTAAGGCTCTGAGATTTTCTGGAGCCCAGTTTCTTTTATATCTCAAATTGCCAAGATTTGGCTATAGCCTGAAAAAACTAAGATCACAAAGCAAGATGAGAAGAGCTGACAAGTGTTAAGAGAAAGTTCTTGACTATAGTGTGCGCTCTGGAGCTTCAGGGTGAGAATCTAGGCTGCCACTTTCAAGAAGGCTGCAGAAATTGGTCTCTACCTTCTCCTAGTAAGTGATGGAGGACGGATGTGAAATTCCATTAGGATTACTTTCAGCCTCTGTAGGACCAGTTCTTTATAAAGAGACTTTAGTGTGTAAAGGAGCATTTCTGGCTGGGGAAAAAAAAAAAGGAAGGAAAAAACAGGGCAATGAGACTGGTATGGTCTTCTTTAAGTTAGTAGCCTGAATCTGGCTATCCTGTCTTTTCCTCCACTTTCGGGTATGCTAGATGAGGCTATACAGGCTAAGATGTCACATGCTTCATGGGCTGCCAAATACACTCCCTACTACTCTTCTGCATTCAGAGAGAACTGAATAAGGCTTCAGCTTTATCAGGAGATAGTGTAAATGCCTTCCATAGCCTTTCCTTTTCCAAAGTTTTGTTGACCTTAAGATTTTTTTTCTATTTTTAAAAGGTATATATATATATATGCATTTGGCTTTCCATTGCATTTTATCATAGCACTTCTGCCAGGCTTTGCTTAACAACATATAGAACCAGGTTCAATCTTTAGGGGTCATTAGTAAAGACCACTTTGAGAACCTACTCAGAAACCTGGGAAAATTAAACTAAACTACTTTGGCACTCAATGAGCTATGCTTCCCCAGAAATAATTCATCCAATGACCTAACCAACCAGTTCTTCAATGAATGGAGAAAAGCAAAAGAAATGGAAAGAAAAAATATGACTTCAGATAATTGCAAACTGCATCTTTCTCAAACTACAGCAAGAAGAATTGAAAGCTCTTCTCTCAGATTTCCTGGTGGAGGAACAGCTGGGGCAGTGAGCTGCTTCCTACTACCTGCAGTAACACACAATCTAGGATGTCTGTGTCAAGTCTCAGGACTTTGTCCTCTGCTCTCCCAGGTAGTAAGGTGGCACAAAGTTGCAGCTGATCTGTAGGATGTGCTGTGACAGTCACCCCAGACAACTTCTCCCACCTATTCTTCCTTCTCTAGCAAGTCTTGTTAGCCACTGTTCCCACCAGGCATTTCTTCCTAGCCACTGCTCCTCCCATCAGTTGTTCTCACTTGCTGCTTCCTCATTTGTGTGATATCTGTGCTTTAGCCATAACACGCACTCCATAAAACATCTGTATTGTCTGATAAAGACTTTTAAAACAGCTTCTTTACTTATATACAAAACTTTTGCACTCTAGGATTGTAAGGTTGTATGGGATCCACTCCCATAAGACAGCCTCAGGCAATTCTTTTATTCAGGTTCATATACAGTGTTGCAACTACATAATTTCCCCCCAGTTATGACAGCACCTTTTTACATTAAAACAATGTAAATACAATGTGAAAGTGTAAAAGCAGGTTAAAGCTGTGCCAGACCTGCACACAGATCTCTTTCCTCTCTCTCTCTACCACATCACATGATGTTCCTGTTCTTCAGGACTTCATCCTTGCATCTCCTTCTAGGAGACACTTGTCCCTTCAGGTATCAAACTTCTAGAAATGGGATCCCCCAGGCCCTGCCTGTTCCAGAGAGAGAGGGGATACAGAGGAAGGCACAGGTGCTGTTGCAGTAGACTCCATGCTTGAGAGTAATTTCCCACTTTAGCCAGCTGTGCCACCTCTGCTGAAGAGTCTACAAGCAGTCAGCACAGATGAGGACTGAGGGGACTAATATCCACCATCGAATATGATGACTGCATGTTTATTGGCCTTTCCCTGTCCAGGTCTTAGTCCAGACACCAAAGCAAAAGGGAAGTTTGTTATGTGATCAAAGCACCAACTAGATTTGGGGAATCTGCATTCCCTTCTAACCATGCCATAAGATTTCTTTTCAAAAGTTCCAGGCATTTCCCTGAACAGTACAGACCACATTTGCTAGAGGACTTAGAGTTTCTGGTGCTGCTTCTCAGCTAAGTAGGGTATTTCAAAACAGTGGTGTTTAATCCTTTATATATTATTGACACAGAGAGAAGTTTCTAGCAGAAGGTCCAGGCATTAACTAGGAGAAGTATCACAGTGTTATGCCAAACATCATCACAAGTTGTTCCTAAAAATATCACCTATCAACAGCTACCACTATAGGATCTGGACATTTTCTGTGTGACAACAGTCAAATCCTTCTCTCTCTCTTCTGCATACATCTCTGTATGATATATTGTTTCTTACTGCTTGCTGATTTGTATTTTGCTGGTCTGTACTTTCCTTTATTTAATGTTATTTGAAGTGGTTGCTTGAACAGAAGGGGATATAAATCCACAGGGAGGTTTTTTCCACAGAATACTGTCTTGTAGGATTTCCTAAATATGCTCATAAACCGAATTCATCTGCTCCCTCAAGTCTGATCTCCATTCCAAAGAAAGATCTGCTGCATCCTATCTCTAGCACGTTCTATTCCTAGAAGCTGCAATATACTAGTTGCCAGATGAAAAAATCTGACCTTTAAGGTAGGTAAGTCTTATACCTTAGGAACAAATCACTATGACTGAGATCCTCTTGACTGAAGACAGTGTCAATTAGATTGTGTATGTGTACACTGACAGGGCAGGCTACAGGCTCTACTGCACACTGTAGATGCATAGGGCAAATGGTACAGGTCCCATGGGGTGCACCCTAACCTCCAGAGATCTCAGCTCTGTGTGCACTACATAACACAGAAGGATGCAGAGTTTCCGCTAGGCATAAACTGTTGAGTCTGATATTCCTTTTTTCATGCACAGAAGAATTTAGACTTTTTGCTCAGTAGACTGACATGCTATGGGCTAGGACAGACAATACAGGCATACCTGTGCTGTCACACACATTATCCTGATACTTAACATCACCCCTTTGGCAACCACAGGCTTATATTTTGATTTACAACCCAGTAATCTTTCCCAGGGTTTATAACACTCTT
>NW_008676126.1:23136-34142 GCF_000695815.1 Acanthisitta chloris
TCCAGCAAGGACTCTTTCTCTAGGGCTATTGGGACAAACTTAAAAAGAGTGACCAGAAAAGCACTGAGAGAGACAACAGTGGCACAAATTCCCATTGAAGTGGGATCAATCTGCAAGGCTTTTTTTCGCCATGTGAAAGCTCTTCACTGGGAAAGTCTCCAAGCCAAAGGGGAGAGGCCCAGAGGGAGGGAAGAGCAAGAGGCCCTGAGGGCAGCCAGCAAAAAAAAAGTTTCTGACTTTGCTAGGTGACACCTGTATAAACAGAAAATGCTGTCATGCCCTGATGCTACCTGGGCTGGGAAGGCGACCAACCACTAAGGGTCTGAAAAACCTTCAAGTTGCTGTGCTGGCAAGTCCAACATTTTCATCATGACCACTCACTCCAGTAGGAGTCTGGAGTAATAGTTCAAGTTTCTATGACATTTCAAGTAACATTTCAAGTAACTATGCTTGTAGCCTGATGTAAGGTTTTGCTAAGCTCCCAGTGCTGTCTAGCTCAGGCAGGGGCAGGAGATCCAAGAGACACGGCTCATGAGGCAGAGGCTCTGGACCTCACCCAGTGACTACTGGGAGCAGAGAAAGGAAAAGGCTGAGAAGGAGCACAGGGGGTGGCAGGGAAGAGATGTTCCAGAGCTATATGCAATGACTCCCATGGGGCCAAGCACACAGCCAGGGCTCTCAAGCAACCCTTACAAGGTAATGCCAGTCATTTTCACTGGTGGGGGAGGCGAGGAAGAGAGCTAGGAGAGCAGCTCAGCTGCAGCAAAGCCACACAAAGTTGGTCTGTTCGGCTGCCTTTGTGGCACTGTTGTATTTATTGAAGGCAGCAGCAGTTTGTTCTGTCCTTTCAGTTACTGTACGGGACCCGATCAGGGTGCAGATGGGACTACAAAGCAGCCCTTGTTGTCAGTAATGTGACTCACATGTCAGGCTCTTATTTGCTGTCAGTGGCTTTATTAAAGTCTACAGTTTCAGACCCTAGACCCTTGCCTATTGTATCCCCTGGCCCCAGAGATTCTCTTAGGGAGCACTCACAATTACCAACTCTCTCACAAGAGCACACAAACACACTGAGCTGGCATAGCAACTGCGCACTCAGGGGTGATGCCCAGGCTAAAGCCAAGCTGGGGCGCTTTTCATCTTTAAAACTAATACACGTACAGAAGTGGACAGGACAGAGAAGAGGCCATGTCTGGCACAGGATCTCTCCCTCTAAGACCACCTGGTAACATACACATTGACTTACATGTATTTATTCATATGTTCTGCACTTACAGATATACTAATACTCACACTTATGCTCACATATGCATTCATGGCTATGCTCTCCCCTGTGGCAACATACACATTCACGTACATGCTTCACTTACATGTTTGTGCACTCATGCTTGTGTGTGCACTGACATAGATACAGAGAGGGACCAAACATTTGCACATTGCACACCACACACAGTCAGATCAACAAGTCCCCACACAGGCACTCATAGCCCTCCGTGTCACACAGGCAGGTACGCTTACTCTCACCACTGCATTCTCACATTCTGCTATGCACAACTTACGAATTGTCGTCCCATGTTGATGTATATATCTCACAGACTCAGCAGGCACTAGTGTGGCTGCACAGTCACTGCTACACTCAGATGAGAGTTTCCACAAAGGCATTCACATCTCTTCACTGACAACTGCTTGGAGTAGAACAAAACTCCCATTTCAGATACACAACTGAAGTTAAAAATGTGTTTCCTAGGCATGTCTTCCTGTAAAGGCTCAGGCTCTGACCTTTACATAAATGAAGAGCAATTTCTCTGACTTCACTAGATGCTAGGGTTGCTAGAATACTCACTTCCTTCTGACATAAAATTACTCTTCAATGCCATGGTTCATCCTCACCACCAAAGAGTTCTCTTTTTAACCTTAAACAAGAAAGCAGGGTCCTTGCCACCAGCCCTGCTGCAGTGCACAAAGTCTGTCCCCCTGAATCGGACAACTACAAAAGAAATCATGAAACAGGCTATCAAGACTAATAAAACCTGCTAGAGTAAGAATGAAGAAAAACAGGACATAAGCAGCCAGGAAAAGAGCTTGCATAAAGAGAAAAAAAACCCAACCAACCAAAAGAAATAAACCAACCCAAAACCACACAACAGAAAGAGAATGCAAATGCTATGATAACAAATGAGGACTGGCTTGGACATCCTGGGGTGTCAGTGAGAATCTTTTCACAGACTTCTGCACTGGGTTGGACATGGTATCTCACTGTTTCTGTTTAAGAGTCACTTCATTAGCAATGAAATAACATCACAGATATGTGTGCTATGCACCCCAAGTCAGAAAAGTCATATAAGCCCAAGCTTATTCTCATTTCTGTTCAAAAAGAGCTTATACCTGTGCTTAGCATTAACAGCAAGCTAACTTCAATGAGAACCAAGTCCATTATTCCCTGCATAAGGTCCCATATTATAAAAAGGCCATGAGATAAATACATTTTTGTCCAGGTCACAGAACAGTCCTTCTTAGTCCTCTTTGAATGACTTAAGCACAACACCAGCTTCCATTCTACACAAGCCTCAATTCCACATAACCATGACAAAACTTGTGGGCTATGATATGCAATGGCAAACCTGACCATCTGTGGGCTTTACAGACCTTGGACACTGCACAAGGATCGTGATGTTGGAGCATTGGATTCTTCACACTCCAGCACAAACCACATTAGCCAGCCACTTAAGCAGCTCTGAATGATTCTCTAGGTTTGGTACTTTTCACTGCCTGCTGTTAAAATTCTGTGTTGTTTATGTACTGGTGTGCACTGATATATGTGGCTGTTTGAATGATCAGGTGATGTCAGAAATGCTTTAGACGTGAATGAAAGCTATAATTCTAAAACTTGCCCATTAATACTGCAATTGTCATTGTTGCAAATTTAGTCTCATAAGACAAATCCTTTCACTGCAGAATTCACACAAGGAATTTCAAACTAAAATACCCTGTATTTACAACTCTGGAAATGGATATGAAGAAAACAAGCCCAGAAGAACAGATATATTGATTACTAAAGGCTCTGGATCCAAACAGATTTATTTCTGCAATTTATTTTATATGTCTAGGCAATTATTCTGAAATCAAACTAAACACATTAAAAAAAATATTTTCAGGATTGGAAGTGATAAATATATATACCAGGGACCTGATATTTCAGGAAGGTCTGTTTCTTAAAGAATCAGACTCTGAGTTTCTAAACAGTACAAACCTTGTTCCAGAAATAAACCCTAAAACAGAGAATATAGAGAAAACAGAACTGTACAAAAGTAGAAGATAAACCACCTTCAAGTCCTACAAGCCTATTCATTGCTTTTTAATATCACATAGAGCGAACCACACAGATTGCACTGTTATAAAACACAAGGATACTTTAAATCACCTAACTACAGAAATATATCTGTATATTTGACTCATATGTATGTACCTATTTGATTTCATTTTGACAATACAAAGGCTGATGTTCGTTTCTTTCTGGAATTCTGCATACTTCAAAACAACTCTACTTGTCACAGGGCAAGCTGCAGGAGGGTGGGTCTGGACTGTAGGAATGGCTCTGCATTTGTGGCAGCAGCAAGAAAAATGCTGTATAACGTTTGTAAAAGGAGATCAAGGCTGGCAATAAGTGCAAACTATCAGTTAAAGCAATACAGATGTGCAATTGTTTCTGCTAGAGGTTTTCTAACTGCTTTACAAATTATCATTCCGCTATTGTTGCGTGTGATGCCCTTGTGGACTTGATCAGAAACTAGTACTTCCTCAAGCTGGGCATAACACCAATGCTTCCCCCACACTATATCCTAGCCAGAGGTTATAATCTGATCATGCTGGAAGCTGCTTAAGAACTGTAGTATATTTAAACCTAGTAGATCCCAAGATGCTAAATATATACTTGCTTACTGGTATGCTTTTATCCCTGACTAAATAGTTTATTATGCACTTCTATGGAAGAGCCTTTTAAGCTACTTAGTTGACTTTCATAGTAGTTTGGCTGCAATTTCAATCTTTTGACTATGCAGATCATATTCAGGACATAAGAAATTATAAGGCAAGCTAAGAACAGAGTATGAAGGCAGAGCCTCTAGATGATCCAAGACATAGATATAACTAAGCAGTCCATATAACCACTAAGCTTTATAGCCATCATGTCTCTGACCTGAAAACTTGCTGTGCCTTTCTGCTATGTTACTGCACAGTTGACCTTCCTAGCCTACCTGTTAGTACAGCTGCCCTCTCTTCATACCTCTCCACTGCTTTTTCTTTCTTTAACACAGCAGTCAGAAGCTATTTGTCTTCTCTCTCAAGGGCCTTCACTGCTAGCTACCATCAACATCTCTTATTTTCAGCAAAAAGGAGAGCCCCACCTCTTAACCACACCGACTCCCACACCCGCTGTTAATTGCTGGATCTCCAAATCAGTGTCTTTGTGCTCCTCCCAGGTTTGCCCTTTATGAAGGAACAGGGCTCCTTATAGATGCCCCCAGGTTGTTTCATCGGTGTCCATCAAAAGCCCACCTGCAAGGTCGTTAATAATGACATGTTCAAAAAACTTTGTCCTATTTGTTTATGCTGTTAAGGCTACCTCAGACAACATCGATGTATTCCCCAAGCCACGTCTTCTTCTCTTCACCTGTTGTCTTTTATCTTACAGTTCCCCTATGAATCTATGGAGCAAGACTGCCTTTTCTTGTTTTCAGCAGCTATTCAAGCAAAACATCAAGAGTTAAGGGAATCAACTTGGAAATAAGGATCCTACCGTTGGTTTCTGCCTCTGTAACCTTTGCCTTTGCTTCCTCCTCTAGTAATGGGTCTGCTTACCTCCAAGAGCATTTGTCACACATGCAAAGTGTTGTGAATTAAAGATCAGGTCCCACAGGTCTGATCCAGTTTATATTCAAGCAAAAATTTCCACTATCATCAGAGAACACCTCAGTGTATGATTTAACCCCAACAATCACACACAGATTATTAGTCCAGAGAATCAGGCCACCTATTTGGATTCTTATACCTCCACTGTCACCATGCACTCAGACCAGACCAGCAGACTGCACATGCTGGTGTAGTTCAAAGCCCATTGGGGTAACTATCTGACCATCTCTGGTAGTAAATGGTCAAAACACTAAAGGTCATCAGCCTGTTACAACCTCTACTAAAAAGCTCCATCTTCTAGCTCAGGAATTAAAAGATCCAAGACTGAACACTGGCAGCTGACAACACATCCTGAGTATGGCATTATATCAGCTGCATTAAATTGTGTTTGTGGAAGTGCAAGAACTGCAGGATATTGAAGTGACTGGGAAAATATAACAGCATTTCCCCTAATTCAGGCACATGGCCCAATCCTGTAGATATTTCGCCTTAAGGGTTTTTATCTACTGACATGGCTTAGAACTGTGCTGGCTCTCTCTACAACTTTCTATCTGCTGGCCCTGCTTGCTAGATAAATAGCTATACTCATATAGGAAAACCTGCACTAATAAAAATGTAGACAGCCAGAAATCTGCTGCCAACAAGCAAAATATCCTATATTTCACTGCTCTGCCATGGGAGAGTCATATCTCACTGAACAAATATTCATTCCCAAACACTGTGCTAATGCATAAAAGAGTCTCCAACATATCTTGGAAAAATGATGCAAAAACAAGGCAGTCTGAGCTTCAGATTCTCTCTGCTCTGTTTTGCCACTCCTTTTTCCTCCCCGTATATTTGAGACCATTTGAAGAAAAGACGATTTTAGATATTTCCGTGTGCTTTTGTTCCTTAACTCTTCCCTCTCTACAGATAGGTCAAGTGGATCAGTGTTTTGGCCTGGGTGGGTTTTTTTTGTTTGCTAATTTTTTGGGGGGAATAGGGGTTGTTTGGTGGTGGTGGGTTTTTTGGTTGGTTGGTTGGTTGGTTGCTGTTTTGGGTTGGGTTGGTTTCTCCCATGTGTTCTGTTGTTGCTTTTAGCAAAGTTCAATCAGAAGAAAAAACACTGGCTTCTCTGGTATCAATTATAATCATCTGACCAGGTCATAATCTTCTGTCTTAGACTGCTAGAGCTCTAAAGAATGGAGTCATCTTCTGTTTGTTCTGCATTCATATGTTGCCCAGCACAGCAATGCCTTTGTAGGTAACACAGATCCTTGGCATTCCAGCAAAACAAATAAATACTAGCAAGCAGGGCTTGCAACACTGAACGTGGTGGGTAGTTTCCCTGATTTAAGTCAGCAAATTCAGAAATAGGTTATTTGTCCCTAAGTCACGCTTGGACTTAAAGCCCTCTGGGACTGTGTTTTGTGACTGCAAGGCCCTTAAGCACAAGGATATCTCCTGGTATAAATGAATATTTGAAAACAATTCAACTTCTGGATTGCCAAGAATCAAGAGGCTGCCTCTGTCAAATAAATAATAAAGCCATGCCCTTACATAATTTTTACAGCTTGGGGCAAGCAAAAATTTTTTCTCTAGAATGGCTAAGTTGCAAGGCATCTGTCTTTCTAAATTCCTTTTCTGATTTATAACAAATAGGGGATTCTTCTTTGCTTGCTCGCTAAAATATTTGTGTCATTCTAATGCAAACTCTTAAGCAACTTCCACCTCTGGGCCAGCAGAGGCTACATTTCTTAAGAGTCTTGCAGTATTTACTGATGGCACACGTATATCTGCATTTGTTCTTATAACTCAGGATGTCTTTGTGCTTTGAGATCCTTCAGAATAACAGGCACTACACTGGTAATGTAATTAGCCATTATATGACAGGCAGCATTTTCAGAAAGATACTGACCCAAACATAGCTTCTTTAGTGTTCACTATCTGGAAAGCATGAGCAAAGAAAGGAAGTAAAACATTTCTTAAAAAGCAAGTGTTACTATTCTATCACTTTCAAAACTCATGCTCCTGGCTGCATAGAGCTTTGGTAGGTGTCATTATGGTCAATAAAAAATTTAGAACAAAGAAAAGAATGAACAGGACCACCTGGCATTTAAGAGAGTTACACTGCCAGGATTAGAAAAGGACACACACTGCTTACCTGCCTCAGCTCCTCAGTGGGGCCCGACAAAGCTCAAGCTCCCACCTGAACATGGTGGTCAGGGACTGCTGTATAACACAGCCTCTCCGGAACTAGTCCTCATCTTACCTCACCCCAGCCTGTGTATTCATCTGACATTTATATCTTTTGGGCAGCATTAAGAAGGTAGATTCTAGCTTCTGTAGCTATACATGTATAGCTACAGAATAGGACAGAGACCAATCTTGGATACATTAGAAGTAATATCAAACATACCATTGCTAGGAAAGACTCAAAAAGTTCTTTTCCATGATTCAGTTTTTCTAGTTGGAGTTAATGATGAAAATCAGGTCCTCTTCCAGTCCCAACGTGATTCCACTAAGAAACATGTTTCACATCAACAAACACTAATAGAAAATGTTCCCCACTACTCACATGAAACTGTTATGCAGATAAAACATGTTTCCTGCCAATAGCAATGAGTTACCTGCAGTTAAAACAGCAGCTAATCAGCTTTACTCACCATTAACATGAAATGAACACAATGCTAAGTCTACAAGATGTTAGATCAAAGCAGCCATGGTGGTAAGTTGGCTATACCAAGTGAGAGGTCCTTATTGTGTTCTCTAAGCACTGCATAAGCACAAGACTTTGACGACTGCTTTGTTACACTAAGGCATCACTGTTGGAAGATGCTTACTCATAGTATCAGGCAGGAAAAGAGTTATCTGTGGCTTTCACTTGCTCTCCAACAGAAAGTGCATTTCACTTGATTTTACCTTCAAGTAGCACCAGCTGCTCACAGAGTTGCCCTATCCAGAGCACATTAGTGACCAACAGCCTCTCCCACTCAAGCCCGACTGCCTACTCAAAAGCAAAGTGGAAGTCACTCACTTTCCTAAAGCAAACAAGCAAATTAATGTCCAGTTCAGATTCTTAGTTCAGAATTTTGGTCCAAAACTCATGTACATCAGGTGGCATTTTGTCAAGAGAGATGACATTTAATCACAAAAATTAACAGTAAGAGTCCTTTGTAAAATCTAACTCCGGTGTCCCAAGTTCCTTGCTAAGGCTGTTCATATCACAAATATGATTAGTAGCACTGGAACAGGTCATGATCTGACATGCCAATGGCACTATATTTGATACTGACTTAAAAACGGGGAGATTTGCAGTTGCTCCTGCAAGCACCATGACTCCCGCCACGTTCTCCAGCTGCTCTTCCCAAATGCTAGCTCACCCCCTCTGGCCAGAATAAAACACATACAAGCCTAGCAGAGGCACTGGGTATAGTCAACAGCACATATTATTTATAGATCATTCTCAATTTTTACTCAGGAAGTCTCTTCACGCACTTTGTTATAAAAGCATAAGGATCCTTTAGCTCTCTTAGAAAAGCAGCATTAGGTACTTTCTATTGTAAAGTTCTACATGTGCCACACCAGATCTATCAGATGGCATAAATCAGCATCAGCTCCTATTGAATACATAGAAATGAAGTTCATTCAACACTCATGGTTTGAAATCACTTATCTTTTGAAAACTGAATTTTCAGTTTTCTGTATCCAAATCACTGAATACACAGATTATCCATACCAGAGTCACTCAGACAGCTTGGGTTAAGCCGGGTCATACTTCAGGTGCAAGGCTCTCCCTTGACCAGGCATACACAGCACTCTGGTGTCAGCAGACTCAAATGTCTTATTCCTATCTTTGAAGCATGGAAAAATGTTTGGTCTGTAGTAAAGGTTGGTGTTTTTGTTAAGAACAGGATTAAATATATGTGGACAGAGAGCTGGATATTTGCTGAATTCTGCAAGATAAGATAATGCTAGCACAAGTAGACTCACATTGTCTGGTGGCAATGGGAGTATAGTATAAAATGCTGGTATGTTTGGATTTGAGTTACAAGTAGGGACAGCAGGATCTGAAGAGCCAAATTTATTACTGACCTCTGTCAGACCTGTAGAGGAAAGCCAAGGTCTGATACGACTAGATGAGAATGCCAAATTCTGGGTTTCTAAGCCGTCATCAAAAGTAGGATTAGAGTTGGGGATAGAGTCTGGAACAAGAGAGATTAGAGGGGCAAATTAATTGTCTAAATCTTTAAGACTCACAAAACTGGATGAAAGTTAGTGTTGCTACAGTCAAATATTTATTCTTTATTTTCCACTGATGGCAAGTGTCTGGGCAGAGGTCAATGCAGGGTTAGGATTACAATTAGGCTCTAGTTTAGCATTCCAGAAACGAGGCTCTGCTAAACAATTTTTGTTGCTCAATTCTGCCAAACCTGCTCAGGGATAAGTAGATTAAAATGTATCATTTTTAATTGTCAGACAGAATGGGGTTACTGAGCCATGATCAACGCTGGAGCCGAAATGGCATCATTGCTTGAGGTAAGATAAGTGGTAAAATCAGTATCAGCATATTTAAACATCTTCCGATTAACTTTTGGACACAACTGAATTTCTAGGCCATCACTCGTGCCAGGAATAAAGTGAGGACTGAAACTAAGATTTAACACACAGTTCTGTGCAGTCAGGTTTACTGATGAATTCTGTCCAGCCTGCCTCAGTGGATTTGAATGTTTCATAGTTAATGTTCAGAGATCAACAGGTTCTTTAACCATAAATGATACTGCAAGTAGTCCATGCTCAGGGCTTGGAACAGGAGGCTCTGCAGCATTATATCTCCATTGCAGAACTCCCAGGTCCTTAGTGGTAAGGTAAAAGGCTGATAGCCTCAAACATTGTTTAATTTCTCGGCAGCACTGTGTCCCTGTGCTACAATGATCAGCAAGGTTATGGCTTGGCTTGGTTGCAGGATTCACAATGGTAAGTTTTGGTGCTTAGTTTGTTTAACTACATCATGCCAAGTTATTAGGAAGCCATGGATACCTTGGCTCTGGACAACCCTAGGGTTAGAAATGGCATTAGGGTTTGGATATGAAGGCCATGCAGAGACAAGTTTATTACTACATTTTCCTAGATTCATAGATTAAACAGAAGAGACAATATCAGTAAACTCATATACCTCATCCCTAAATTTCAAATACAGCTGAATTCCCACACTATCATAAAATCATTTAGTTTGGAAAAGACCTTTAAGATCATTGAGTCCTGCCTACTCTATCAGACACCAGCATTTGGGAAAGCTTCAGTAGAGGACTTCGGACAGGCAGCTGTGCAAAACAAGCCTTGTGACAGCAGCACCAGTGGTGTACTGTTTCAGTATGCATGTTTAGCCTGAAGAAGTAAAACTGAATGGTGGTGTCAGAAGATTTAACTATCTAAGCTTAATTTCAAGCCATGTGGGCTATGAAAAAACACTACAGTAGGCTTCATGTGGATTACTATTTGGGATAGGATGCTCAGCAGTGCACAGGAAATTACTAAATTCTGTCTTATCTGCTGTGGCAATTTCACAGTGAAATATGGAAATCTGCCTTAAAAACAAACAAACAAAAACCCAAACAAAGAAAACCAACAAAACCCTGCACAAAAACCAGACTCTGCCTTTTCCTGCTCCCAGGGCCAATCATTTGGTTGTACTTGCCAAAATTTATACCATTTTCTTTGGAGACGCATTTCTGTTTACCCATTTCATCTCAGCAATCACTTCGCAAAACCACTTCTCTTTACAACGTAAACATACGTTTGTGCCTCTGTATTCTCTTCCTCAGCGTACAGTTGTTGCATTTGACACTTCGTGAAGGTCTCGTGAAGGTTTCACACATTTCACTGCCATGAGGCATTAGAGGGCAGATCTATGCGGGGATCAATAACAGCCTGGCTTACTGCTAGAGTAGACCTTATCTGCTTGAGACATAGAACTCGTTTTTAGATCGCATCCTAAGCTTTGCTGGGTTTCAGGTTAGGTTTTTCAGGTTAGGCTCTTCTTCCTGAGCAACTTGGATGCGACGCAGTGTGTGACAGAGGATCGCGAGTGCGTGGCAGAGGATCGCGGGGCAGAGGAT
>NW_008676127.1:0-330 GCF_000695815.1 Acanthisitta chloris
CACCATCTGAAAAGGATATTAATAAATCCATTATTGTAAGCATTCAGTGATATGGAGCAATTATGTAACTCTTAATTATCTTCTCTTATGTGTTATAGTCACATAAGGCAATAATGCTGTTAAACGCAGTAAAATAAAAATCAATGTACATTTGTGAAAGACAAGGTCTTACTAATAGGAATGGAAATAGGAGGAAGGGGAAAAAAAGAGAAAGACCCAAATGCAACTGAGAGGTAGAGAAGGAAAATGAATACATTTACTGCAACTCACTCTATTGCATTTGCCTTTTCACTGCTCCTCAGAAACGGAAACATAGATGAATTAAACACA
>NW_008676127.1:544-872 GCF_000695815.1 Acanthisitta chloris
CGGATGACTCCAACTGACTGCTCTTTTGTCTGTGCACTCCTGTTGACTTTAAAACAGGTGTATTTCTGAATTTTTGCTTGCTTGCTCACACTCCGGTGCCCCAGCTTTGTCATTTTTAGCGATTCCTTCCTGTGTGAACAAGCCTGAGAGTAGGGTTTTCTTTCACACGCCAACAGGAAACTGCCACCAAAGCTGCAAGCAGTGTGTGGGGAGAGGTGCAAGGAAGCAGCATGACCAAGACAGAAATTTTCATATCAATTTATATTTTAAAAGAAAACCAAAAAAAAATGAGATATTATATGAGCAGTCTAGAAGAGAAAGGGTTAAA
>NW_008676128.1:0-574 GCF_000695815.1 Acanthisitta chloris
TAATTTTTTTAATATATCCAGTTAAGTTGATTTATCCTCACATACCTTCACCAATATGTCCTTGACAACTTGACAGCTATCATTGTGCACACTGATGTAACTGGAAAACGTCTCTCCCAGGAATATATTCCTGCATTTCAGGAAAAAAAATGAAAATAAAATATTTTTAGCAACAGTTATTAAAAAACCAGAACATTTCACTGAAACCCCTTCAAGTTCTAACTAAAATATACATACACATCCACATGTGTTTGCCAGATCAAATCCTACAAGGACGTTGGCATTTTCACACCAGTAATTCTGAAGTCATCCTTCTAAGACAAACAGCTTCAAAGGACAACAAACCAGATTTTTTTCCTAGCTAATTATCTGAGAAGAATAAGAAAATGGCTTCCAGTACCCACAAAAATCACAGTAGTAAACCCTGCTAGTATAAGATGTGGCTTATAGCAGTGCATTATGTTAGAAATTTGCCCACAGCTGCAATCTCTTTCAGTTTTCAATCCTCACTGTGTTCAGTCAGGCTACAGACAAAAAACCATCATTTACATGTGTGCTGGTTTGAGCTGAAGTA
>NW_008676129.1:0-18026 GCF_000695815.1 Acanthisitta chloris
AGCAGCTGCCCCGGGCAGAGAATCCCCCGAATCCACGGGCGGGCAGGGATGGATGTCAGCGCTGCCCGCAGTGACGAGCGGTCACGGCCGGCAGCACGAGAGGAAAGGCTGCAAAATACAGCTAAATGCAAAGGTGTCTGCTGGCTCCGTAGTGACATCCCGTGGTGCAGGGGCACTACTGCCGATGGGCAGCCCCGGCGGGTAAAGCGCTGCCCGCTGGCTCCGGCACCCAGCGCGGAGCATCGCCGGGACGTTCCTGCAGGGACCCAAATCACCGTCAGTGGTTTGGTTTTCAGACAGCCTTCTGCCGTGTGCTGCTGCAGAGCTGCGCTGCTCTCGGGCACTGTGGGCGTTTGTGCCTTACACACGTGTAGCATCTTCCACAGAACGTCACAGAGCAGCGAGGGCTCAGAGCTAAGCACTGCCACTGGCCTCGTGCCTAGGCTGAGGAGCGGAGTGAGAGACACCAAATGAACATCCAGCTAACTAAGGCAAATGTTAATTTGTTAATTCAGCACGTGCCATCATGTTGAATCAGACTTGCAGAGCATCTCCCCTGGCCAAGAGGCACAGGAGTAGAGATGAGGTGGTGAATCCCTGTCCCTCCCTAAGCCTTAGCTACTCTAGAGAATTCCCCTATCCACACAGCATACTGGGATGCTCCAATGGCCTGTAGCAGAAAAGGCAAGAAAAGCAAAGACAGTGAAAGAAAGCTGAGCACATGGACCAAAACCCCACAACCTGTCCATAGGCAGGATGAAAGTGGGAGGAAATAGCACTTAGCAGGCACAGCTGAGATAACTGGATTCCAGCTTAAAGGGATGCCACTAGTAATGAGGACTTGGTGGCATCAACCTAAAAATGTCTCCACAGCCCCTGGCAAGCTTGGTAAGATCCATGCCACCATGTTTACAAAGCTCAGATTGCCCAGATCAGAAAGATTTAAGGCTAGCCTGGGCAGGCCTGAACACACAGCAACTGAAACTCCTGATAATTGTTTCGAGGCATGTGGGTGCTGGTGGTAGATGGCTTGAAAAAGGCTCTTCTAAACTCTACTACAGCTGTAACTCACATCAGATGATGCACATGCTCACAAGAAATGACTGGGGCACTCTTCACTGAGATCTCTGTTGTCCCTAGAAGCCACCTGTTCACAGCATCATAGTGGAAATTAACCTCTGTAAAATTCTGGTGCTGCCCTTCTTTGTGGGAACAGTGAAACAGTCAATGATGCTGACATCCATTTTGTCTGGTGGCTCACTTAGGACCTGCTATTCTAGACTGTGCAGATTCATCTCTGTGCTCAGTTTTGTGTTTGACATTTCCTTCACATCCTGACAGCAACAGAGTTGCTTAGGTGCTGTGTCTATCTCACAGGCTCAGGGTATCTGCAGCCTCCACATTGCTAGTGAATAGCTGAACAGTTGTGTCAGCAGAAATGCTCTCTTCCAGGTGGGACTGGCCAAAAGATTGCACCTCATCCTAAGGAGTGCATGCCTGGACACACTGATGCATGAATTGTGTCTTGCAGCTTAATTACTGCAGCTCCCTGTGCTTTGAAATAACCACAGCTGGTGTAAAATACAGCAGATGTCTGCTCAGCAAAAGAGAGCAGTGTGGTGCTTTGCTCACTCTAGTTTCCTACCAAGTACTGACTTTGGTCTTCTCATATTCAAAGCCCTTCATAAGCTTTTTCCATAGCCTGCTGGAGAACTGCAACCATTAACCAAGGGGTAAGACAAGACTGTGGGAGTTTCATCTTTCCCAGGCAGTATTTCCACACTGTGGAACTTACTTTGCCTATTGAGACACAAATAACCCAGACCTCGGTGCAGTCAGAGGTAAGTGCAAAACTTCTTTCCTCAGCTTCATTTCTTCATACAGACATATGCCAAGAACATTAGTACCCTGCCTGACAAATCCAAGCCCTTTAAACTAACCAAGTTATTCCTCTTAGTGGCTACATAGAAAGAAAGGCAGAGAAGGAAAAATCTCTTTTTCTGTTTTGAAATAATTGGGAGGCACAGAAGTCACTCAGAGATGGGAAGCCATCTAAATAAAGACATAGTGAGATAAATGAATCCATCTGTTGTAATCTAGCAGTTTCACAAAAGCAATAGAAAAAAATTGACAGTTTCATGAAACCACTAAAGCACTATTGATACATTCAAGATTTTAAAATTCTTCTCCAATGTGTATGAATGCAGGAAATCAGCCATCTCCTGTTGGATTCCTGAGCTGCACAGAAAAGGAATGAGGCTGTGCATGAAACTAATGCAAACAAATCCATGATGTAAATTAAAGCAAATTGCCATTATCGGTCTAACACAGACTATTGCAAAGTTTCTCCTCACACCCCAAAATGCATTTCCATGGTATGTTGGCACAAACATCCATCACTACCCTTCTTCCATCCGAGGGATCTCCAAGCATCTCACAGACAGTGCTTAAATGAAGCCTTACACCACCTCCATTCTTTCTCTACAGGGAACACTGAGAGTCACAGAGATGTGCTTATTGACTAGCAGGAAGTATTAAAACAACCAGAAAGATGTAGGTGTCCTATCTGCACATATGTCTCGCTTTTACTATTTGATATCACTTCCACTACATGTCTGCTTGTAATTAGAGAAAGTTGTTCCCTTAAAGACTGCTCTGAGCCATCCACTGGCAGCTTTACAGGCAGAGAAGGGCACAGAAGGAGTGCTTTGCTTCATCCCAATGGCTGATGCCTTTTCTCAGCTCTGTGTCTGAAAAGCCACATAGCAGCTATGAACAGTATTCATCAATACACTGTGAATTCACACCAGCTTTTGTTGGTTTCAAACGTTCATGTTTTGGTACAGCCAGGTGACAGGTATGGAAGCAGCCAAATGTTGCCACACATCAGGGAATCCTACAAAACATACAGGAAGAGAGCATAAGCACCCAGTGTATCAACCAACATCTCACAAGCATGTTGGTGTGTGCTCTGAGCCCTTCCAGCAAAGCAGATTCATCTGGGAAGTGCACAAACAAATATGCATTAGCCAGAGAGCTGTAGTAGGCCAGCAAAGTATCCTTGGAAGTGTTTCTCATTAAATGTGCAGGCAGGTTCAGCTTTCTCCCTTCCCTCTTCAATACATGCACAGACTCCATCTCAGTGTGATTTATGGTACAGTCCTGCTATGATCTTTCCCTGGGTAAACCTCTATGCCCAGAGTGCAAGCTGGGAGTGTGAGTCTCAGGAACAGGCAGCACAGGAGATCTGACAGGTTCAGTCTTGAAAAATTTCCCCGATTAAATTACAGAGATACCCATAGACCTCAGGGAGCTAATAAAACACACATCCAACAACACTATCCATTAAAAAGGCACCAGATGTACTACTCACTGTTCAGTTACTCCTGGGCAACAAGTGAAAGTACCCAACAATCAGTGCCACAGCCCATAACCAAAGCCCTGCCCTGATGTGACGTATACATAGAGCATTACATACCCAAGGCCAAGGCTACCTGTGGCCATGGGCACCATATATGATAGAACAAAGAGGGAGTTGGCCATAGATAATCACTTCTGGAGATCACGTCTGGATTAACTTTGTAACATCCTCTTCTGTTTTCTTGTGTCTGAGTTTTTCTTCTAGAACTTGGCAACTGATGTCTCACTGTTATTATCAGTATTTTATTAGTAATATACTGTCAGTGTCTATAAAAAGTGTGTATTCAACTGATAAATGCTGCAATATGTAAAAACAATCAGCCGTTAATGAAACACAGATAAATTCCCAAAGGAAATGAATGGTCTTAAAACCCACAAATTTGAGGTAAAAAACCACTCTGCTGCACTTGAGGTAATTACAATAGAAAAATGATGAAGACTGTTTCTTCTCAAAACTTGGCCATTTTTATATCATGCTTTTGATATTCTTATTGAAAAATGGTGCTTTTATTCACTACCACTTCTTTTCCTTTGGCCAGTGCTGCAGCCAAACATCTGCTTATTAATTTAGCAGAGTAAATTGATGGTTAGTAACTCAGGAGTTTCCAAAGAAGATCTCCAGACATTTCCTAAGGAAAACCCTCTCTAAAGCTTTGTAATGATGCACTTAGGAGGGTGGAAGATTTAAGAAACACAAAGTTCCAGACAAAGAATCCATGTGAATGTTTGGACAAGTTGGGCCCTTCTCCTAAAACATCTCAGTGGAGGATTTGGGACAAGTTTTCAGCTGAAGGCATTCCAAAGCTCAGAGCACAAGATTCACACTGAACATGCCACTGTGACTGGAGAAAGTTGTTAGTGCAGGAAATGAGGCTAAAAGCAATGGTGAGGTAGCAGATAGTTCAGTGCTCAAAGGATTAATTTCTTTCCCTTCTGTCTTTAGAGAGCAGTAGAGGAAAATTAATCATGAATATTATAGTTACACATTCTGAGCTTGTTCCTGCTAAAATGGTGACCTATCTCTATACTGGAAAAATTCTTAAGAGGCAGCCCAGCTTCACCAAATATATCCCAACAGACGGAATCCTGGATATCCAGGATTTAAGAGACAAATCCCCAAAAAGCCTACCGTGTAAGCAGATACAACCCAGACAATCGTCAGCAAGCCTCCCAGGTCCTTGGCTTACACTATATCTACATGCTGTGCCAGGGTAATGGAGGTGTTGGACCTTGGGACCCTCCAGGAGCAGGTACAAAAAAGGCACAGCACATCACCAGACTCTAGCAGCATTCCCACTGAATGCCCTTTTGTACCTATTGCTGACAATCAGCTATCACACACCAGGGCTGAGACAGAAAAACACTGCTGGCAAAAATAGTGTATTGATAGAATGATTTTTGAAAGCTCTAAAAGAAGCCACACAAATACACGTGTAAATAGTCTTACGATCCCCACAAGGTAATTACATCTGTTAGGCTGAATAGATAAATGTAGAAAATAGCAACTCCTCATTTTTAAGTGATAAGGAGTTTCTTGCAGGCCTGGAGACTGAATCCTCAGACTATCCATAGACCATGGCAGCACAGAGGAAAAGAAGCAAGTTCCTGCAGGGCAGTACCCAAAGCCCAGGAATGAAAAAAAAGAAGCCTGAGTGCTAAGAGGAGAAATTGTGTGGTTTTGTCTGCCTGTGACACACCTGCCCAAATACACTCCAGCTTTTTTTTCAGCTGCAATAGGAACTCAAGGTGTTATTTTCTTACAGTATGAGGGTGTCACACTGTGAGTTCAGCAGCACTGGCATAAAAGTGAAGTACTCACTGATCTACAAATGATGTTGGGATCAAGTTCTGTACTTTTCAGTTGTTCTGAAAATAAACAGCCTCTGAGTACTGCTGGATTTCTTTTTCCAGACTCCATTAGTTAATGTACAATGTCAGGACATAACTCAAGGTTTTGCACGCTCTGTGCTGCTATTAAATGCTAACAAAGGCATTCACCACCACCTACACAGTAAGACGAACAAGTAGTCGTGCAGCTCTTTAGGAAAGAGCAATACTTCCTCACCACCACTAAGGGACAGTATTTCCTACATTTCTACTAAGAAGAATGCCGTATCTGCAAGTTCAATCTTAATTAGCAACGGCTAATGCCTCCTTTTAGTGCTTGAAATGCTTTATATTCTATGTTAGGATTGCTTAATAAGTTACTTCTCCATGACGCAGTGAATTACAGGCCCATTTATTGCACTTTCACTACCACGAGCAGGTTCCACTTACAAAACAAGTGTATTAGTGAAGGTAATTCCTCCTATGAAGTTCTAAGTCTAAGAGGATGACTAGTCTAAATAACTGTGGTTTACAATCAGGTTTCAATCAAAAGGCATAAACAGCTTTGCAAAACACATCCCTTTTTGCATATTATTTTTTTTCCAAATACATAATTTGTGTCTGTGAAAACCTCCTAAACTGTCCTCCTCTGTGTGGGCAATTCAGACATTGGTAACTCTGCAACCTGGTGCTCTTTGATAGGTACTGATTCCTTTTCCATTTATACCAGAGACATTTCTGCCATTGACTTCACTCAGAGTGAAGATAATGTCTGCCATATTCAGAGGCAAAACTTCACTAGCAGTCCCATTTCTTCAGGCATATTTTGTGTTCTGGAAAATAGTTTAATCAACTTGAAAGACTCTGCTAAATAAACTTCTCTCAACCTGTGTTTCTGAAGAGTACTCTGAAAGTCTCACTCTCACCAGGAAGTAGTTAATGCACAGTAAGGCTGTGGCTTATTTCCAAAGAACCCCAAAGTTTTTACAAAATGATATAGCAGGGGTACCTGGTTACTTTCACACTCACACAACAAAGAAACGTCCATGAAGTAGTTGCTACAGCGATAACAAATGACTGCAAATGACTGTATCAAGCCCAGTGCTGTATGACTTCAAGACCATATTCCAACATCTTGTTTGGTGTCTCAGACATTCAAAGACATTCAAATTTGTTGGCTACAAGATCAGTAGCTGTACACTCAAGCTGATAGTGTAGCGGCACAACCACAATCCAATCTCCCTGTTGTCTCTCCAGTGAGAGAAAGCACAAGGCACTTCATATCCAATTAGTAAAGAACAATTAAAAAAAACTCCTGAGTCCCATGAACAGAAGGCTTCTCAGATTCTGTACTCTGCTGAATAGCACATCTAACCTTATCTGCACAGATAATCCAGTGCAATTAGCCCCCATTGGTGCTAGCGGGAGACAGTGGCATAGCCAAGAAACAGATAGTACCCAACATCTAACCCTGCCCTGTAATTAACTGCAGAGCCCCACAGATTTCTGCCTGATTAGCTGTTCAGCTAATGAGAGGCTCCAGACTCAGCTAACATGAACCCTGAATTACCTGCCATTCATGGACAAGTCTTTGTGACCACACAGAGCCAAGCACAGGTGCAGAGCTGTGCTGCAGAAGGGACACAAAGAGGAAAAGGGGCCCACATGCAAACTGCACAACTCCTCCAACTCTGGTCACACATATTGAATGTTTTGGATGGTTACGCACATGGGAGCGAAACCTGGCAGTTCCTGTATGGTCATTACCCAAGATATAAAATGTTTGACTTTTAATTTAGATCTACAATATCAATGTCACAAAATGAGTCTGAAATTACAAGAGGGGGAGCTGATCTGATTGTAAAAAGCTCAGCTATTCAATTGAAGGCCAATGCTTGGTCATAACCAGAGAAGAGTTGAGGTCAGGAGTCCAAGTTCAGGAGTGGAGAAAATAAGAAGCTGAAGGAAACATTATATCCTCCAATAATCCTTGCAGGAGATATGATTTCAGCATGAAAGGATGCAGTCTAGCTTTCAAGTTTCCAAGCAAAAATCATTCTACTATAACTCCACTGGGAGATAAAAGCAGACATGTGATCTCGTAATACTGGCCTCTTTCTCTGGTGTTTTTATTGGTGCTGCCCTCCATATTAAAGAAAACAAACACTCTGCTTCTAATATGAAAGATAACTCCAACAGGTCTGCTTAAGAGAACTTTTCTGTGTTAATCCATGCATTGTAATACAGTTAGCCCTGTGCAAGTTTGGAAAGTGGCCTGTAAAAGGAAAAGCAAGCAGAGGACTGGCTTTTTAAAAAATCTTTTACCCAGCTTTTGGGGGCTTTTGTTTGGTGGTGGGTTTTTTTCAGTATCAATTTCTTCTGCTTTTCCTTTTAAAGGGTTGTGGAAGGAGAATAAATAAGGCTGTTACCTCATACATAGTTCTCTCATTTCTTAACTGAGAAAGAGGGAGATTTGGATCCTCCTGAGACCTGAAATACCTGAAGGAATGCATAAATCCCATGAAAGAGCATGGATTTTAATAGAAATATCACTCAGTTGGTAACACACTAAGCCAAAACTCAGGAGACAAAGTCTGTTGTAATTCTACTCTGAGCCTGACGAATACCTCTGCACAAACCTTTTCCTCTCACCATATCTCAGTTTCTCTGTTTCTAAATAAGATAACCTGAAATGTCCACAAGCTTTTAGGTTTCTTTAGATAAGACAGTGCAGTCTAATAGCAGTACCAGCCATGAAATCACCAGATGAGCTGAGGTGTGGTACCCACCTTGTCAGCAGAGCCTCCTGTCAGCAAATGGGGCACCTACATTTGGGTAGTGCAACATAGAGCACCGTGCCGCTAGAAGTCCCGTTCCCTTCTCCCCTTCATAATGTCTCTGGATTCAGATGGGAAGGGCTGTGGAGGATAAGACTAATAATTTTGCTCTCATTGTACCACCAGATGGTAATTTTTGTAGAATCATAGAATGGTTTGGGTTGGAAGGGACCTTAAAGATCATCTAGTTCCACCCACCCTGCCATGGGCAGGGATGCTGCCAACCAGACCAGGTTGCTCAGAGCTCCATCCAATCTGACCTTGAAGACTTTGAGGGATGGGGCATCCACAGGTTCTCTGGGCCAGTGCCTCACCACCCTCACAGTAAAGAATTTCTTCCTCAGATCTAACCTAAACCTGCCCTGTGTCAGTTTAAAAATATTCCCCCTTGTCTTATCAATTTTCTTGTACTTAATTCAGATATTGCTAAACATTCCTTAAACCAGTTCTGTCAGCTAGTCAAAAACTGTGGCACAGAAGAATCAAAAAGCAACTAATTGCTGACGTTAATGAGTCCAAGTAGATTGAACTGATGCTTTCCTGCCTGCTCCCACTAGCCATGAATTTGGCCTGCAAAACATCTCATGATCAGTCAGTGGTATATGTGTATTTCTGAATGCACAGAATAGAGTGGAGCTCTTCAGTGATAGAATCAGTAGGGAACTTTTCCCTCAGGCAGCAAGCTGAACACACTGATCCATCACTTTTGTTATTGATATAATTCTGCCAATGGTTTAAGTTACCGAATGTTATTGAATAACAAACAGAAAACCAGAAGTCTTGTTAACTTATGGGTGCCAGTGTCAATAGTAACGAAAAGGTGGATTTGCTGAAACAGAAGTTAGAAATATTTCACTTCTCTTTTTGGTATGTGTTTGTCAGTTGCTTATAGCAATGGATATCACCATTTACATCACTGACTAATACTTGGATGAGCGCAAGATAGGATGCTGTTGACCTGATCATTTCTTCAACCAAAATAGGTCACACATAACTAACTTTGCAGCATTAGTAACATCCAGATTCCATTATTCCACGATGGACTCCTCAATACTGCCTGAGGACAGCATTTAACACTATGTATTTACCCATCAATAAAACAATCTTGGCAGAAGGCAATGAATTAAAAATTAAAACATTGAGGAAACCATCTCCTACTTGGTTAGAGTGCCACAGCTGCTGCCCCAAACCATATCCTCCTACAAGAGGGAGACACTGGCCTTGGTAACTAGCCAGGCATCAAAACCTTCCCAGGGAACTCCTCCTCCTGAGAGGCACATGCACATCAGAAGAGGACAGGCTGTCTAAACACAGCAAGCCTCCTATCCCTTGCTGGGTTATTTTCTTTCTCCCTAGGGGAGCTCCAGCCAGGGGAAACTCCAGCTTTAACAGAAGGTGGCTTGGTTTCCTCCCTGTTTTTACAGCAAGAACAAGCTACAAAGGCACCTTGTCCAGTTCTTCAAAGTCAAGTTCTCCGCAGTACTGAAACATTTGAAACTTCAGTTCTGCTTTCACTGCAGTTTTATCTAGCTACTGTATTTCTAACATAGCTGGAACACCAGCACCCCGATCTGAAGTGTGCTGATGTCAAATAGCAAAAGACACCTCATGGCTCTGGATTCTCTGCTCACTCCAAGGAAATGTCACTCACACATGAAATACTGTATATGTTCAACAAGTCAGAGATGCAATGTCAGTGGTGACTAGAGACCTGGTCTGGGCTTTCCACCCCTAGGAGAACAAGGACCCAAAGGAATAAGGTCTCATGCGGGAGCTGGGCTCCAAGCAGCCCAACTGCAGCACGCTGAAGTTCAGATGCCATGCCTGAGGGTACTTACAGGGAAATTGTATCAGCATTAAAAACATCAAAATTGGCTTATACTTGGACATATGCTGGCAAAGTATTTGCAATGGATCCAGAATAGCTGGAGATTTGCCACATCCACATAATATTCCTAAAGTTGGATAAAATTTAACAGCAGTAAATTAGGAAACTTTGCCAGCTCCAAAGCACTACCTCAAACTTGGGCCAAAACGATGCACTGGCACTCAGATGCTCTAGGATTTTTCCCTTCTGCCAAAAGCTGTTGATCAGATAAGAAGATCTGGGCTGTGGACCACAGGATAGGGATGCTGTTTCTGGAAAAGTCTGGGCTTTGGAAAAGAGCCTTTGTGGCAAAAACTAGGGAAGTTGTAGTCAAACCCCTAAAATACTTGCAGAGCTCTCTGTAGAGGGCAAAGGAGAGGGGCTGCTGAGGCATCTGTAAGTCTTACTGAAGAGCACTTGGGACCATGGATGCCCTCTTTAGCCACCACTCTGTGTTTCTCATTGACGAGTCTACAGAGGAAAATGGAAAACTGAATTGCTACAGTACATAAAAACGCTCCTTCCAGAGAGATATTTGGAGCATGATGAGGAGAGGGAGGGAGCGAGGAAGATGCAGAGAACAAAAAAAGCATTAAAGGGGTGAGACAAGCCATTGGCACTTCTGTCTTTTGTCACATCTCAGCCCTAGTGCCTATTGAGCTAAACTGTGAAATTATTTATTTCACACACCTCAGTGAAGCTTCTTATGCACAGCAGTGCTCCCCCAAGGAACTGCACACTGGAACCCCACAAACCAAGGAGATCCCATGCAACCACTCCGGAGAAGCAGCACAGCCTCGGGAGAACACTTCCCTCTACTTCAGGATCGTTCAGTGTGATCTTTAAAAGATTCTCCCCATCTCTTGGAAGTGAAGGGGGGAGGATCTGTCTGATTGTATCTGTGACCCTGGCAACTCTTCACAAGCAGAGACAGCTGAGTCACTAATATTTAGAAAAATAACATAATTGACTGTATTCAGGCCTGCGGAGGACCCCCGCTGGGTATTCACAGTTAAACATTAGCAACTCGGTCATTCCTGGCAGCCTTTGTGAAGGGTTGCCAGGGCTGTAGATTCAATTAGATGACCTCCGACAAACTGATTTCCACTGCAAATATCTTAAAAAAAATACATTAAATCCCCAATAAATACAGTGAAATTGGAGGAGACAGCCCTTCCTACCTCATTGAATGTCCCAAATCACCCCACAGCCCCAGCTAGATGCTTGCCTGGATGTTCTGCATGCCCGGGCTCTATTATCACTGCTGCCTAATGTGATTTAGCACTGTCTGTGGATTGCACTCTTTAAATCTGAGAATGTGACAGTGTCGCGGTTGGATGCAGATTAGGAGACAAAATGATGTTGAAAAGGTAAAAACGTTTGCATGTATCTTTCTTTTCCTTGTCACTGGGGGGGGAGGGGAGGACACAATTCTTTTACCACTACTTTTTTATCTTCTGACAGCTTTTTTTCTGCTGAATTATTTTGATGTAAGAGGAACTAAGCTGCATCGCTAGATTCAGTGTTTTGTACTACCCATTACAATACACTGCAGCAGTGCATTACACTGAGCTGAATATTTACTTTCTTCTCAGTAATCTACACTAAAGGTGATTCATGTACCACTAAGGCATCTAGGAATGAGATTTTAAAATTCTGGCTTATGCATGGAGTTTTATGATGAGCCCTACAATAAAACAACCAATGTGGACACTGTTAGTTAACGCTATCATAATAAAATCAGCTAACACCTAAATTACACTTCGTAATTGCTTCTCATAATGTCTGTCTCCTCAGACTACAGGATTTCATTTCAGTCAACATACTCTGCCCTGGCAAATTGGTTCTCAGCTCAACTGTTTTGTTTGCTGCTTTTCTATCCTAAATAATTCTGAACAGCTACCAAACCTTTGTCTTTCTTGCACACATCAATGTTTGAGGAAATACAAAGAAACAGAGCAGTGCTGGATTCTCAATATATATCTCCAGAGAGAAGCTTAACAAAACAAGGTTTTAAAATAATATACCCCTTTGTTTGGGTCACAATGAGATATTAATTCAGCAGCAAAAAAATGTAGCAGAATAAGAGCTATTAAGAAATGATTATCCAGAGAAATATCAACTAGCATTTTCTCACATGGCATTGTAATTATTCTTTGTACATGGTGCAAAAGAATATACTAAGGGTGTTTACAGAGAAGAAACTTTTCTTTACGTATAGTGTAAATTGGTATGGAACAGAGACACTGCATGGAGTTAAGTCTGATTTTTTTTCTCAGTGTTCCCTGCTGAGCAGTGCCACAATTAATCAAGCTTTCTAGGTTTTAGTTAATTGCTGGACCCCAATAAATTGGTTTGTACTGGCATTGGTCCAGGTCTGATAATTTCACAGCCTTGCAAACTGCTGCATGTTCACACAAGAACCTTGCAAGCAGGGAGCTGGGATAAAAAAATAATAAAAGAAACTCTTGTTCTGTGACGTTCCATTAATAGTTAAAAGCCAGCCCACTAGCAACAGTGTCTTCTCTGTTTGTTTTTCTCCCTGTGTTTCATACTGGTGTTTTTAATGATGAAATGAAATCCCCCCCCCCCTTCCTCATTTTAAACTTTTTCTGTACATAGTTATTCTCAAAGAGCCATTTCTAATTTCACCAGTATCCTCTTGGACATTTCCACTGTTCCCATCCTGTGCTGAAAATTCATTGTGACTTTTTGACACAGCTTGGCTAATTTTTCCCTCTCTCTACAGTTTTGTTCGTGTGCAAGGATCATCAGCTTCTGGTGAAATAAAGTTCAAGACTGACTTTGTGAACTAGACAGGAGAGATGAGTGGCTGCCCAGCCTGGCCTAACTCAGTGCCGGTGAGCACCTCGCGGTCAGTCGGGCACAGCATGGTCTCTAAGGCTGCAATCAGAATCCAGTGCACTGGGCTCACAGTTCCATGCAAGTCAACGCATTAGGGCCTGTTATGGGTAAGTACACAACATTGTTATCAATGGGGAAGACAGGTCCACAGCTAATAGTTCATTTTACAACCGAGCTCCGTTACACGAAGGACTTTGCGTCCTCAGCTCTCACTGGTAGCAATGGGATTTGCGAGTGCTCAGCCCCTGGCAGGCTCTGGCTCCATGCTGGCACACATTTGACTTTGTTCTCCCTAGAGAAGGCTCATTTGGCAAGTTCAGTTTTACTAATGGGTTTCAAAAGCACTCTCACACCAGCAAGTTTCTAAGCAAAAGAATTACATAACACCCGAGGTGTTCGGTAACCTCGTTGTTATTGTCTTTGGCTTACCAAGGCGAGATTAGCAGCACTAATCACGGTTTATTAAAGTATATTTGAATTGCAATTGGAGCCTCATTCAGTCTGCCTTGACTCCTTCTGTCAGGCCTTGGGAGACAGGACTGACTGGGTTTATCTGGCGGATCTCAGCTGTAAAGAAGTGCCTCAGCAAGTGGATCTTTATCATGGTACAACCCAGCTGTAAGATTTGTTCCTGCTTTTCTCATGCATAGCTATAAGTGCAGCAAGTGCAAGTCACTGGGATTCTTTGAAACTCCTGCAAATTTCTACCAGGTGTGATTCTAGTCCACAATTGCAATGGCAAGAAAGAACGTCAGTTGTTTTTATGTGAACTATACCACCTTCTGCTGTTTTCAAGAGTGTGTGGTAGTGAAAAAAAAAGGAAGGTGAAGCTGCTTCCAGAACTCTGAAATAATCACTTATACAGACTCTGATGCTGCTTTTCACTTGAGGAAAATAGTCACTGAAGTGCTATTGCATGCTATCTAGACTTACACTTTGGTGGAAGCAGTAATTGCATGCAGTGCAGGCTGCCTGTCCACAAAATGTTGCCTACACAGGAATTATGGATGAGAGTTTGGACTGAAGATTTAGATTTGATATCATGAGAAGAAAATTGCTCCTTGCAGTTTCCTCAAGTATGTGGCATCATCTAGGGATTTAGAGCTTTATTCTCAGCTATTGTATCAATGTTGTGCCTCCAAAACCCATTACATTCAATATGAGATTAAACAATACAAAAGAAATTCATTACTATTGTGAATACTAGAAAAAGACAAAAAGCCAAATCTGGCATGGCTAAATAATTTCTTTTTTTAATAGATAAATGAGATGGATTAGCAAAGGGGATAAATTAGAAACCAGTGGTTTCTGTTAAAGATTACAAAGTACCTGTTCAAGAATTTCTGAATTGGAAATTCAACTATCTGGATAAGAAGGTACAAGGAAAGACAGGACAGAGAAGGAAACTTCCTGGGAATGTCAGAAAAATAGGCCCTTTAAAAATTTCATTGTAGTTTGTGTAGATTTCCTTGGGCTCCTTTGAAAGTTTGAGTAGTAATTGTTTTTACATATCTTGGTGATGACACTTCATTACTATTTCACTCTCAGTAAAGCACTGAGTACTGGTGTCTTGATACACCATGGGGGAGCTCATGCAGCTCATGAATATAACAAAAAAATTCCTAGATTCCCACAAATTGTCTTGCAGCCTTTGACATTACAGATATGAAAGAGAATTGTAGGATCATCACTACAGCCACACACACTGTGGTGGTAATAGATATCATAAATATCTGGGATAGATTAGATTAGATTAGATTAGATTAGATTAGATTTTTTTTGACAGAAAAATGAAAGATTTTCAGCTACTCTTCAGTCCCACCAAGTTAATTAAAAATTGGGCTGCAATTTGACATTTTCTGTAATGCTGTTGTTTAGCAAGCTGAATTGAAATCTCAGGTTCACTACATCCATCTGTCTCACTGGGAAATACATAAATAAATAAATAGATAGATAGATAAAGAACTTGCTAATGCTAGAGGACTGACAGTCCACCACGGATGAAGTCAGTGACACAGAATGAAGGGGAGGGTGGAGAATGTTCATGACCATCCTATACCATAATCACAACATCATGCACATCTGAAGCCCTTTTAGCTGAACAGTATGTGTGAAGACTGCTTGGTGAACATCCAGATTGTATTCCCACTATGATAGTTGGAGGGCTGATCCAAACCACAAAAACTAATTTAGAGAGTAATTTTTAGAAAATCCTGGGAATAATTTTTAGCATCTAAAGATGAATTTTCCAAAGGGCTTCACTGAATTTTTAGGAATGAAAAAAACAAAGGAATTCATTACAATAAGAACTTACCTTCATACATTTTTAGAAGTGACAATTTGACCATAGATAAGCAGAGGGGGAAAAAAAAGACAGGGAGGTAAATGGAAGTTGTGTTGTGTGTCTAACATCTCTGAGCTCAACGCCTGTTCCAATTAAGAAAACTCCACATGGTGTGTAGACATGTTAGCATTGGCATGAATCTTTTATCCTGGTTTTTTTCCCCTCACAAGAACTGAGAAGTAATAGCAGGATACCTACATGCTGCTCAGTCACTGTGAGGCACAGCACAGGGAGATGGACTTCTACTGTCAGTGTCACAGTTTTTTGGCTGCTTAACTTCCACTATCTTTAATGAGAATTATATGGCTAAATCTCTGTGCTCTTACAAACTTAGGGTATCCTTGAATCTCTAATGCACACTATTAGGAGCAATTCTTTCCTCTCTGGACACCAGGATGCAGAGCACGTTGAGGCAGTGAGTACTGCTTGGCAGCATGAAGGGTAAAAACTACGTATCTGATGCTTCTCTGTTGCTCTGTGTCACACGTGTGCAGCAGCCCTGAGCTCCACAAGTTGCAGCACCAGCCCACTGCTGAGCAGGAGCACAGAGCAAGGTGTTTGCTAAGTCATATCAGTGCTGTGGTCTAGGGGGAATAAGACAGATCCTCTAACATGAGCCGTATTAGCTGTGAGACAAGGCAAATAGACTTTGGCGAGACATAAAGAGTACTGGCTTGTAATTGTACTTACTTCCCGGTGAGACTTAGAGCTGGGAGAAGAGGAACAGCTCAGGCATGGGTGTAGCACTACCAGGCTCCATGGGCACTGGCAAACCCTGCCAGCTCAGCACCGGTCACTCACTGAGAGGCCACCTGTGAACATTCCGTTCATGCACAATGTCCAGCCCTTGGCCTAAACAACCATAACCCTTGCTGCAACACTCTGCCATGGGAGGAAGAATGACAGTGGGCAGATGCAGACTTTGTATGTGACCAAGCAAGACCCAGCCCCTGACAATGTTAAACTGTGTCATCACTCAAAAGCCCTCGAGGACATCCCAGCAACTGATGACCAGCACAGCTTGAGCAGCAGTATCAGGACTGGGAGTCAGACTAGGGCAGTCTGCCCTTGGAAGTCCGAGTTTCCATCACCTTGCCCATTCAGTGCATCCCAAGCCCTCACTTTCTCTAAAGACTCTTTCAGCCAATTCTCTGCAACCTAAATCTGCCAAAGAGTGGGAAAAGGACTCCATTTTGTATATCTCTATGTTCAGCAAAGGTCTTACACCTGAAGTAGAATCTCAAACACCATAATCTTCTGAAATAGTCTTACAGAATGCAGTGGAAAGTGCTGGCATCTATAGCAACTTTTCCAAAGCACTCTTCAGGTCAAATAAGGAATTTCTTTTCCAAGAATCTCTCTGCAAAAGAATTCAGGCCACAAAGTCTATACTTAATTTCTCATTACTACTACACTGCCTATGCATAAAGAGCACTGCAATAATTACAGTTGTCTTTACACACACTGGACTTTGTATCAGGACAGAGAAGGAAATACACGGGATAAATGCTGTCTAGAGGAAGCTTGACAGAGGTGGGTAGCTGTGTTGGGTAAGTTGTTCTGGAGGATGTCTGCACAGTAAAACTGAGCTCTGCCCAGGCCCAAAGTTGCACCTACCAAAGTCGTGTAGATGGTATAAACCCAAACTATCAAGCTTGTCTACCAAAGACCTATGGATTCCTACTCACAAAGATTTGCAACGGGATCAGTTCAGTCATAGATCTGAGTGTCTATGCTATTCATATGCAATTCGTCTCACAGGCTGAGCCTGCATGATCTAAGCCACCACAACACCTAAAGGAACAGCACTACTCTGGCCCCACAATCTAGAAGCATGTGTGTGCACGTTTAACTCTTCCCGCCAAGACCATGGATATACCTCTGTGGGACCAGAGCTTGCCCAGCACAGGTTCTCTGCTTTCATGTGCAAATTACAATCATATTTCTGATTCAGAGTTACTGTTTCTTTCTCTGTTTGCCCATCCCTCTTTCATACAGTGGCTCTTGCAAAACTATCAGCCTTGCAGCAGTAGCATCACAATCAGGACTAAGAGCTTTAAGTGATGATTTGCCCATAGGAACATGGATTACTGCCTGTGCACAGCAAGGCAAAGAGTGGCAGTGACACGGAAGTAGGCATGGAGCAGTGTTTTCAAAATGCTTAGTTTCAGAATTTTCTCTTTTCCTTATTTACTGTTTAGAGTTATAAAGTTGCATTTGAGTGACACGCAGTCCTGGTTACTCTTGAAGTAACAATACAAAACCCATAGTAAGTCATCTATCCTTTCCTCATGCTAGTATAAGGTTTCACCATACTTTCACTATTTTGTCCAGTTAAGATACAATGGAAGAAATGAAAGTTCTGCTCAATTTTCAGCCTTCTGAAAATATCTACCAAGCCTGGGAGGTGTATGACCTCCCAGCAGTGCTCCCCAAACACCCTGGTCCCGAACTAGGGGAAACAGATTGTAATTTGTTTCTCCACATGATGTCTTTTCATACCTCATCCTTTTTCTCAGATCATTTGTCAAGAGTTCACTGATCTCTTCTTATTAGTTACAGGGGCTACAAGAAGACAGAAAAAGAATGTTTGACCAAGCATATAATGAGTCATGGGTTTAATTTAGTTCCACCAGAATCTCGATGTGACCTTGAAACCTTCTAACACAATAAATCAGGCCAGAGGGTATCAGCAGAAGGTGTCTGGCAGACCCCAGCGGATGCTAACTCCGGAGGGTCCGCTCAGGAGGACGAGCCCATTAAAGAGCCGTCTCGGTGTGGAGTCCTCTCTCCAAGAGAGCCGCTCGTGGGTCTGCGCTCCCGCGGCTCGTGTGAAGGCGCTGGGGCCCGGGCGCGGTACCGCAGG
>NW_008676130.1:0-299 GCF_000695815.1 Acanthisitta chloris
CAGAGGCCTTGGAGCAGCCGTGGCACACGGACAGATGGCCAGAGCTGTCCGGAGCGTGCGGTCAGCCGGGAATGTGCCTGGAACAGGAGGGTGACCTGGAGCTGGAGTTGGCTGGAACAGCCACGGTGGGGGCTGATGGTGTTGGTGCCAACCAGAGTGGCCAGTGGTGGTGGTGGTGGCTACTCCATAGACAGCCCAGGGTGGCTGATACCGTGGGAGCAGCTGATTCCATGGATGCAGCTGATTCTGTGGATGGAGCCAGAGCCGGGGGAGCAGCTGATTCCACAGATGCAGCTGAT
>NW_008676130.1:313-647 GCF_000695815.1 Acanthisitta chloris
CAGGCCCGGGGGAGCAGCTCATTCCACAGATGCAGCTGATTCCATGGATGCAGCTGATTCCACGGATGCAGCCAGAGCTGTGGGAGCAGCTGATTCCACGGATGCAGCTGATTCCATGGATGCAGCCAGCACCATGGCTGATATCCTGGAAGCAGCTCCATGGAATCAGCCCTGGTGGCCGCAGGGGGTGGCTGGCACCGTGGCGACAGTGGTACCGGAGGTGTTCGGTACCGTAAGGGTGTTCGTTCCCGCGGCAAAAGCAGCAGGAACACCCAGAGCTGCTCGTGGCACGGAAAGCAGCCCGGGATGGCCCGGACTGTGCAAGCAGCCGGGA
>NW_008676131.1:0-1491 GCF_000695815.1 Acanthisitta chloris
GGAGCACTGCCCGCCGGGCTCGGAGCCGCTGCGAGCCCCAGGACCGAGCCACGCGCTGGGGCTCGCAATGGCTCTGAAGTCTCCAAACGCTGGAGGTCTTGACCGTCCTAGTTTTGCAACTAGAGTCTTGCCCCATGGGTTTTACTTACAGATTGTCCTTGGCAAAGCTTGCAGAGCTCGTTCGCGGCGCTCTGCGTGTGCTGAAAGGTGTTCGCATGTAGAGGCTTGCAAAATCAGGGTTTTTTTATCCAGAAAGCAAATAAGTACTGGCTTTAACTGGGGCTTTCCTGGTAGAAACTGCAGGTGTTTACACAGGCTCCTCTGACTTCTGTTTTATTTTAATCCAAGTCCTCAATTGCTCACAAAGCATCACCTAAAGACAATTATTAAGGAAAAAAACTGGGAATTTTGCCCTCTCACAGCATAGAAATATTGGTCTTGTGTTAACAAACACCTTGACGGGAGGGCTTTGGTAATTCTGTTGCTTATTAGTAGTTCTGAGCAGTTCTAGTGATCTCCATACTATTAATTTAGCAATACTTTCTAAAAGAGTACTATCTACTAAAATATAGCAGACTAGGAAATGCTCTGTTAGTGTTCTACTGTGTTCCCAGTTGCTATAAAAGCAGCATTAACCTTAAAGGTACCCTGTAATGACATATTATAAGATCTATTTAATGTGAAAAACAATGATGAACTAGTTTGCCTAATCAGACAAATGATGTGACTGTTACACCTTTATTATCTTGCTTATGGGAGTCACTGGGAAGCTGAGATGTCAATTACTGCACAGCAACTGGAGAAACATAACACACAAGCAAGAGCTTAAAATTGTATATGGATATTTTCCCTAGCTGGGGGGAAAAATAATTCCACTTACAACTGCCTTCAAAAAGTGCCTGTAAATGACAGTTTGATGAAATTATAGGCCTAAGCACATACATGCTTTATTAAGTGCTTGTGTGTGTTTCTAATTTATGCTGATTAAAAACAGCCTTCCTTGCAGATACATTATTAGTAGGACAAATAACAACATAAATACATTTACAGTAAAAAACCTGGTGATCAGAGGGCCAATATTCTTGACAATATTTAGGTTTATAACTTGCACAGATTATAGTGGAATTAATCTCCAAATATTTTTAAGATCCTGTTTTAGAGTCTTGGTTCACTGACACAATGGGGTATGTGCATCTGAAACATTGAAATAAGTATAAGAATATACAGAAATAATGTCATCATTAAGACCCACAAGGAGGGATGAAAATGCAAGCTACATTCTGTTGGAAACAGTAATCAGAGTTTAAGAAAAAAAATCATTTCTTTGTGAAAGATAAAGTGGGTAAGGAAGGGAATACAGTTTTGGTTCTCGTTGTATAGCTTCTCTTATTTCAGAAGGTGTTAGCTATTGCCAAAGAGGAACAAAACCAGGAAAACACCAAGAGAACCAGGAAAAAAAATTACTCTCTAACTGCTGAGTGCAAGAACCCA
>NW_008676131.1:1516-6400 GCF_000695815.1 Acanthisitta chloris
TCTGTCTGGAAGGATTCTTTTCAAACATGCCCATCTCCTTAAAAAAAAAAGGGAAAAAATCAGCAGTTCTACAGCCTTAATGGAAATGTTTCTATGAAAGAGTACTGCATGCTAATTTGGTGTCAATATCCAGTCTGTTTCAAGGAAATAAAATGCATTAGGATATATTAACTATAAAAAGTCTTCAGCTGCATCTTTGTGTAAAGAGTACTGCAAAGTGTACAGCAATTGTAGTTCTGTCAGTGTGTTTGTAACAATTCTGTGCGTACTGCAAAGCAGAACTGTCCGGCTTAACCAGAGTTATGAGTTAAAGACAAGGGCTGGGGGTTGTTTTTTAATCCTCCTGCAAGCCTGAAGAGACAGAAATCTGTGTAACCTACTATTGACATATGTCAGAGCATGATGATGTCAAGTGGCAAATGAACAACTCAACATCTAACATGAAAAGAAGCTGATGACTTTTTTTTTTTGCATAGTTTATTACAGGATCTCAAGGTAGTAGGCAAAAGCTTATAATTTTGAAAGCAACAGCGATTTCATAAAAGACACTTCATGCCAAGTATATAAAGGAGAATTTCTGTTGCTTAAGAACCAATGAAACAATTAAGTAAATGATATATAATTTTGGAAATTAACAGTGCAGTCCAAGGCAGGTACTGATAGCTGGTCTATTTTGTAAGCCCAAAGCAATATGGAAAACAGTAAGTCATTGAAGCTAGATCTGAAGAGAACCTGTGTTACTGTGTGTTTCCTTGTAATCAATTTTCCTCTTAGCTATTAAGGTAACTACACAGCCAAACTGTGGTATTTTAGAAAGTCAGATCTTGCTCAGGTTTCATATGTGTGTGCACTGGGCTCTGTGTTACTGGAAAGGTTATCACCATAAAGCATCGCTTGATTTCAAAACAAGTGATGTGTAAAAAGGCTGCATCCCTATCAAATTGTTTTGATGATGGGTAATTTGTATCTCAGAAATTTTTTTCCTAGTGTTATCTATTTTTAAATATTGACATGTGTTTGAAAAAGTGCATTTAGATTTGACTGAATACATGCTGGATACTAGTCTTCCTCTGAAGATAACAGTCCTGGCACCTATATTTATTCACCTCCCTCTTGTGTATCCTACACTTACAAGGCTAGACTTCAGCATTTTTCAAACTTTTCAGCATTACTGTCTTAGCTAAATATGTATTAGGGAGTCACTAACAATGACATTAACTTAGATAAGACGAATTCTTCCTACTAAATCAATCTGGGTATGCTTCCCCCCTGCCCAAAGTGAGGGGAGTGTCGAGTCATTGAAACAATCCTGACCTTCTAAAAGGAAATAAATTATGGTAAAGTCACAATGTAGGATGAGGTACTTTTCTCCATAATTAATCAGTTCTTTTCCCTTGAGCTTTGGCACTGTTTCATCCTTATCTGTTTTACCAACTGTCTCACCATTCACCTACAAACTAGGTAAATGTATTGCACTAATGTCCAAAATATCCTTTTCATGTATGAATTTTTTGGTTCTTATTCCTCACTATTAATCATTCCTTTCTACTTTCTTTCTTTTTTTTTTATGTCACATATAAAAATTCATCCTTGGAATCGTATTTATATGAAAATATTTGTTCACCTAGAGATAATGCAGTTTTCAGTCAACGACTCTAACTAGCCACCCGGTGGCAGTAGCAACTCAGGAAAATAAGATTTGCCACTCGACTGCACAGAAACCTACTTTCTTTTTGTATCTCTATTCTGACACATCAACAGCTGAAGTAGGTGCACAATAGCTCTCTACCAAAATATGTATCAACTTTGACTTTAATAGATTTTTTAAAACCCAAAAGATTTCCTTGCTTATCTGAAATGGAAGAATTAGGATTGGTTCCCTGATCTCGGTTTGAGCCTGGTCTGTACAGGTGCTATGATAAAATAACAACCTGTCACCTTCCTGAGAAAGTCTCGACTTACTTCAGTGCACAGCACAAATCACTGGATAAAGGACTGCAGCAAAATCATTTCAGCCACTTCAAGGGACATGAACCATCTCTTTATCTGATGCACACTGCAAAGTTTTATCGGATAAAAGTACTCATTTATTAACTGTATTTAGTTTTCCATATTTTTTACCATTGCTGTGATGCTTTGAAAAATATTAATTTTATTAGATCAGTGAGATATGCTAAATTCTTATTATTTTATTTTACAGGGAGCAAAGATCTCGCTGGCAAAACCATTGACCTGTAAGTGCTTCGGTTTAAGGCACTTCAGACCTGATTACAGAATTCGTAATGTGAAACTATAATATTAATTGAAATCTTGCACAATGCTCTTCACACACTAGTGTTTTTACCAGGCAATCTCAATTCCACCTTTACCCCACACCTTTTTTCCCTTCTTAGGGAGAAGCAGCACTTGGACTAGGAAGTAGTTTTCCTACTCTTCTTAATCTCACCTCAGAGGTCCTTTCACAGACAACTCATTTCCAGTTTTTCACATTTTCTCAGCAGCTCATTTCACTCCTTCATGGCTTCTAAACTCATTCTTTGTTCAGACCTGGTATGTCTGAGTTTTGCGGTTGCTCTGAGCTCTGGCACAAGCAATCCTGCTGTAGGGACGCTGCACAATGCACAGGGCTGTCAGCTGTAGCAACATGTTAGTTAGAACATGCCCAGGTACCCCTGTGGGGGAAGCATGTGGTGATATTTGAGTAGGAATTTGATGTTTGAGCTTGGTGGGAATGGCTGCAGGGATTTTAGCTCTTACTTGCAGAGTCTTTCAAAAGGTAATAAGCTGGTCAGACCATAACAGAGCTGGTAAAATGCATATCCAACATAGGAGACTTGTGAGAAGAGTAAGGGAGAAAAGATTCACACCAGCTTTCAAGTCCTATAAGCAGTAATCCTCACTTGATGAACATCAGAGAATATCAAACCAGGTGTAAAGTGACCCAGTGCAGACATGCTGCCTCTTGCACAGCCAAGTTAGTATGCAGTCTGTGCAAACCTGTCCCTCCAAGGAAGTTCCAAACATTGGGGGAACCTGCTGCACAGCACCTCCAGTGACCAAATAAATATGTCACAGTCATTCTCAGAAGCAAAATAACAAATCTGCACTGTCATATGAGACACTAATTCCTCCACCAGCACGAATTCAGCTGGAGTGGAGAGCCAGTGGGCTCCAAAAAAATGGGCAGCAGCTGCAGTTAGTCCCAAAATACAGCAGTAACTCATAGATCCTGAGAGTTCATGTAGAAGCCACTGCCCAGTTATGGGCAAACTACTTCTGACCAGCAATCCTAAAGTCAAACTCATAGATAGCCAAAAGATCTGATGATATCAGTAAGACAAACATTGAATAAGGCCTTTTATTTTCTGGTAAAAGTGCTTGGTGATGGTTCAATGTTGAAGTAGGTGCACTGATTGCTGTAGGGCAAAAGAAGATTTATCAATCTGAATTCTAGCTTTGTAGCATTCTAGTGCAAAACACTCTTGTCCCATCTTCGCTGTTCTTCCTGCTCATGTTTAACTTGGTAGTAGAATGCAAAAACTGGTTGAAAGGAGGTCTGGAATTTGAAAGCATGGCAATAAGAAATCAAGAAATTGTTCCAAGGTATGAAGATGAAGAGAAGAAAAATATCTTTTGAAACAAATGCTTGCTGTAGTCATACATTTGGTGAAATATTCTCCTTTTGCAACATATTACATGTTAGGCTGTTTAAATTACTATGAATTCTACCTTCACTGAAGGACTTACAAAACCTACAGACTTCAGTATTAGTTTTCAGATAACTTCAGGTTATGTGAGACTAGTATGTAGTTATTTCTTTGCTTAAAAAACACATGCTAATTTCATACAACTGATAAGTGCAATCAGTTGTTTACCATTTCAGCCTCAAGAGCTGTCCAGACAAGATTTAAGGATTATTATTTTAATAGACTAGCAAAATATTCATGGTCTTCTCACTACGGTTTAATATAGTAAGAAGTAGCATCTTCATGGAGATGGAGTGTACAAGAGACACTCTTTGAATGTTTACTTTTGAGGAAACTGCTTGATAGAACAGTGCTACAGTTTCCTTAGGAATAGATACTCTGAGGTCTTAAATCTCAGCTGGTCTCACTAGGGTTAAAAGTAACAAGTCACAGGAAGATAAAAGTACTGGTGATTTCAGCACACTGGTATAACATGTTCTCCTTCTACAACAAAAGCAGTATGCACAAATTTATTTTACACTAAATAAATGGTACAAAAATACCATTCAGACACATAGTTTAAAATCTTGTTTGCCAAGTCACCACATTTGCTGATTATTAATATCAAGTTAATGTGATGCTGTTAGCTAAAGAACACTCACACGTATCTTAAGCCATTACATGAGAAGCTACCTTTAACTATAACATTTTATTTGGACCTCTTTAAAGATACATGCATTGAATTTTACAATTTTCTGTTAAAAATTAACAGCAGTCTAACTTTATACAGAAGTTATAGCAGAGTATTGATTGTTTGAGGCCACACAGTAAAAGAAGGCCAAGCTGGGGTTAAAAACAAACCAGAAATGTTTCTGCAATCCACAAATTCACGATGACACTGGGTTTATCTTTGAAAGGTCAAATCAACACTACCAAGTAACTAGAGGAAAGGACATTTACATGCCCAGTAAGAACAAAATGCACAGGTTAGGATCCTAGCCTGTCCATCTCATTTGATTTCTTACTTATACATGTTTATTCCAGCCTACTATTTATTCACTGCCTATCAGGCTATTGCAACCTGTTTAGCTATTTAGAAGGGATTTTTAAAAAAATAAGCTACAGGTGATTACTTCAATGTTATCACCAATGTTTCACTCAATACTAGGTTCTAATGTCCAAGAATATATAAAAATTC
>NW_008676131.1:6416-9215 GCF_000695815.1 Acanthisitta chloris
ACTTGTTTTCAGCAACTGCATAGCAAAGATCTAACCCTCGGAAAAGACTGCAATTCAATCAAATTGCAGAGATACAGTTTCAAAGAAAAGGAACTGTTTTCAGGTTTGCATTTCTGGTTGAGATCTCCCCATTGGAAAACAAATAAGCTTCCTATTGTTTGAACAATAACACAGTGTTAAGTCATGAATTTACAGAGCATGAGTGTGGAGCATTGAGAAAAAATGTGCTATCACTTTAAATTTTATGAAGTCTCATATCTCCTGCATCCAGGCCAAAGGAATGTTTTTCATTTTAGTTAGATGTTCAGTTCAGTTCTGTGTTGTTGGCTTTTACTGTTGTTATTGAGAACTATTGTTCTATTATTAAAAAGAAAAAAATAGTACCGTTATGTAAGTACTCTAAGTTCCCACACTTTACAGTCATAACCTTTAAAACAGGTGTAAGCAATATGACGTTGGTGTGATCTGACACCTAGTGAAAAGTTCCCCAAAGCGTATTGATACCACTGCTAAGTGTTTTGTAACTCTGTGTTGGAAAACAGAAGGCAGGGAAGAGGGGAGCACTAGGAAGGTGTATGTAAAAGGACTGAAGAATTGTGGCATTAATCCATTTGAAAAAGCTGCAAAATTATTTCCTGATAATGACATTGATATGGTTTGCCCTTTTACTTATGAAGGAAGTATTGATCATTTCCTGCTGTGCTATATCATACCACACACACAGAAAATGCAAACTGAAGATACAATGGTACAGTGAAATCCACCCTTTAGATGACAGTGTAGCAAATGCCATGCACAGTTGCTGTTGGTTGTGTCCTATACCAAATATGCAATGCTCAATGGCAGCACTTGTGCATTTATGTTTTACTGGTGTGGTTCCCATGTACAGAAAACCTGCTCAGCTGACATCTGCTAAATTAACACAGGCCCAAAGTCTCTAAAGGATGTGCCAGCGTAAGAGGTGATGTTGGTGGAGAAAGGATTATAGCAGTTTGCTCTGCTTTCCTGAGTTAAACTTCATCAAGAGACCTGCAATATTATCATCTTCCTAATAGTAATTTTTTTCATATTGAAATGAAGGCCAATGAAATGGTACTGTTCCAATTATTAAGTGATTTATCAGTACTTCGGGATTTTTTTTTTGCTGTGTAGTGGATTGAGTCCTTCATTTAGGCTGTTGACATCAAGTTTAGCTACAGTCACAACTGATGGTCAAAAATAACTGTTCGGGATTTGGAATCAGAAGGCTGTATGCTAGTTTGGATTATTAATGATTTTTGTACAAGACACTCAAAAATCCTTTTTCATAAACTTGGATACATTTCAAAACCCTTCTAAATGCTTAGTATAGAGGAGATGTGGCAGTGCAGACCCAATAATTAGGGTAGGGCAAGTATTCAGTGTGCACTTTAGGGTAACTAATTATGCAAAGGACTTGGCCACATAGGCATTATTTGCTCTCCCTCTCTTAGAGCTCTTCTCTATATAAGCAGCTCATGAAATTTCTAAATGCCACCCCATTTGCAGTACATGATGGGACAATAGCAAGCCTGGAGGAAGGGGCACTTGTGCAGGGCTCTGTGGCAGACCAACTGCAAAGTCACTCCAGGATACTGAAGTCTGTGGCTGATATTAACCCTAGTGAAAAGATGGTCCAGATCTCTTTGAATTGTTGGGTTTGTTCCTATGACTCACCTGTTGAAGCTTCTTGTATTTCCCATTCCTTTGTTGTAACATCTTCTTTCCTAGGACATATCCAATTCAGAGGAATCAGCCAGCATGCCAGGAGGGCCACGATTCTGCTAGGTTCAAGTCTGTCCTGTATACAAACGCAGGCCAGCAAACTGAGTAGAGAAAGACAAGGACAATGGGAGAATCCTACTGGGCCCCCAGGAAATATTCATGTAATATAACTCTGATTAGAGTCATATCTGAATGAGCCTCACTGAGATGAATGTTAGGGGAACTGCACTCACAGGAGGGATTTTACTAGGAATTTTCCCCCGTTCTGCCTAGGGGCCCTAATATTGTCACACAAGTTGACATATTCACTTACACTAACAAGAAAAACTTTCTTAGCAATACCAAAAATGTGAACTATAATGAGGAACAAACAGATTTATTAAACTGTTCAGAGGGAGGAACAGGTGAAGGAGGAAAAAAATAGCTACCAAAAGATAAAATCTCAGTGTAAAGTGGGTGGAAGTGTTTCCATGAATATCAAGGCATTTGGACTGCCCCTAAAGGCATTGCAATTGGATGAACACAGTGCAGTAAAACAGTTACAATGGTGTGCATGAGATGACTGGAAGTAAATGGTTAAGTCTAAATTGTTTTGCAGACTCATCCCACTTCACAAAACATACCACCTTTGAGAAGAAGAGAAAAAAGAAATACCAGATACACTGACTGTAAACTGAGAAGCACTTTTTTAAAAATGTATTTCTAGGTAATAAAAATAGACTGACCTTCCAAAGCTGCAAGGCTGACCTTTACACTGGGGTGCAGTTAATGACTTCGGCGGTGAGAGGCCTGGAGCAACTGTCCCAAGTGTTCTGGAATATAAAGCAATGGTAAGGGCTGTGTGGTGACAGCATTACAGATGACAGTGCACTGCCAAACAAGGGGGGCTGTTTCGGTGCGTTTCTTTTTTAAAAACCACGCTACCTCTCGGTCAAAGACAGATCCACGGAGCTCGTAGTCTTGTCCACACACTATATATAGCACTCAAACCCTAGCTGACATCATGCTTTTTCTACAGCGCAGCCTGTGAGCACGGAGCCGCCGTGTGCTCGCGGG
>NW_008676132.1:0-5525 GCF_000695815.1 Acanthisitta chloris
CAGAGGTGTGTGTCAGCGCTGATCTGCTGGGCACCCAGGTGCACCCCGGAGACACGACAAACAGCTGGTTGGAATCCCAGTGGAGCGGGAGGAACAGTGAAGCAAAGGATGTGGTGCTGTTTGAAGGCAAAATGTGCAACATTTATGAATGATACTGTGTGATGTGGTTACTTTTGAACGCAGGGGTCTGGATCCGGGCCACGATCCCTTTCCATACTGCGCTTTCCTTGATCTCTTAATGCTCTCTGAAGAAAAGGATATGTACTTGATTTAATTTGGTGTAGCGATCCCATGCAAAGCTTAATTTGTAAGAGATGATAAAGTACTTTTCCTATGGTGATAATGAGTTTGTCACAGCTAACAGGTAAGTAACTTTTTCCATTAGAGTGACCCCAAGGGGTCTGTTCAACACTGGGGCTTGATTATGTGATACTCAAGGCAAATACTTAGGAACACATGGTCACTGGCCTCGGCCTAACAATTGCAGATAAAAGGCAGTGAAGTAAATTATTTGTTACAGTATTCTCAGGTTTTCGTGTAGCAGAACACTTTTCACAGATACCCATCAAAACACTTGTTTTTGATAAAGAGATGTTAGCCACTTCCTTTAAAGAGGGAGGGACAGAATGAAGATAGTTAGAAGAGTAGCATTTACTTCCAGAATCCCAAAATAGCTCCTACTTTCTCTCAGGATACATAGCAAAACTATAGCTCTGACATGTCACAGTGAGCTGACATAGTAGTTTCAAGCATTCAACATTATTGTGAAACACTGAAGAATTTCACTTTGTAATCTCTGGACAACCTTTTAGTAAACTGAGAAGTAATTAGATAAGTTCAGGTTTTCAAAGCTTTATAGCACAAATTGTAGCTGAATTTGGCAGTAAAAGTTATCTCAGGTTTTTATTCCCAAATTAAACCCCATACTCTAATTTCACTGAGAATTCTTACATCCTTAGAACTCTGGGAACTGGATAAAATCTGGTTTAAATGTCTACAAGCAGGTGGGGATTCTTGTTTAGGGGACCAGCATTTGAAGAGTTGACTTTGCTCAGGTGAAGTAATTACTGAAATAATCTGTGTTTTGGAGGCAAATGAAGTAATTACCTGGTGAGGTCATGTTGAGTCTTGGGGGCAGAGCCAGTTTTGCCTGTGGAATTGGAATAAGGGGCTGTGGGGCAAAGACAACTCCTATGTGCTTTAGGGATACAATTGCCAAGTTAGTAGGGCAGTGAATTTCTGATATACAGCTTCCTCCTAAGCTTGTTACTATGTTTTCTTAATTGCTTTTCCTTACTGATGAATCATCAAATCATCAGTAGCTCTTAATTAAAGTCCTCATTCTGAAGAAACTGAAGGGACTGCCTTCAGGGGATCTGCCCAGTGCATGTGGACATTCGTCTGTACATCATTCTTGGCAAGAGTAAGGATCTTAAAAACCTTCAACATTTCATAATGCAGCTTTGTTTTACTGGAAACACTGCAGTATTTAAAACATTTTTTTTCCTTATGATACAAACTACCATGTACTGAAGAAGATGAATTACATCATCATGGCAAGTCAGCATATTAATAGTTCATCCTTTAGCTCTGTCTTTGGCATGTCTTGGTACTACAGGCACAGACAGTTTTAACTGACTAAACATCTGGAAACATGTCTATTCGGGGGAGCTTATAGTTGTAATAAAAAAATGTTCCACTGACTTTGTGGAATGAGTTTTATTTTAAGTTTATGATTTTTACATGTGCTTTTATAGCAGTAAATTTATAAGAAGTATATGGGTGGAGGTAGGACACATAAAAGGCTAAATCTGTGCTTTCTTGCCTGCTATCATAGATAAAATCTCCCCCCAAAAATCACAACTACCAGTTCTAAACTATGAGTGCTACCTCAAATTAGTTTTTAGTTGAGTTTTGTTTTAATAGTCCATTTTCAGCCATGACATTTTATTGCAATCAGAAGAGCAAGATGTTAAGCTCTTGTTTTTCATCTGTGTAATTGAAAGCAGACATCCTAGTGAAGTCCAAGTGAAACCCCCATAAACCAGCTTATCAAGTTACTGTGGTGTATTTATACTGCTCTGTCAGATTTCAGGCATTATCTGATTGCAGGTCAATGCATTTTCAAAAGTTATTTGTTTATTTTTTGCACTGTAGCCCATTCTGCAAGTTTCATATCAACTTTACATGTGTTTCCAATGAATAGTTGTGTTAAGAGCAATCCTTCTATTAACATTTTCTGAAATGAAGGATGGGCCTTAGCCCTCTAGGACTTGACAGAAATAGAGGTACCTGGGACCATGAAAGAATTTGAGTTTGGTTTTGTGAGTTGTGGATAATTCTAAAGAAGTAGGTGGCAAAATGAATTAAGTAAATAGAGAATAGGAGTTTATTGGATGTAGTAAAATATCTGTAGAAAATAAGAGGGGATGAGACAGGAGGTCAAGAAAGAGAGAGCTGAAATCCAAATAAAACAACATCAGGGCACAGGCAAGAATTTTAATGGTAACGTAGAGTGGTTTAGCATGAAAGAGATAAATGAACAAAAGCTTTTGTGAAAATGTAGCAGGAAGTGATGGTTGACAGTGACAGGGAGCAAAGAAAATGAGTACAGTTAAGAAAGATCAAAGTAAGTAGGTCATTTTAGCCAGAATAGGCAAAAACTTTTGTAAGGCACTTGGGAATGTCAGACACTAATGTTTACATGTAGATTTGATGGAAGGAGATTTTAATAGTCAAGTCATCATATATAATTAAAGTGGGAGGGTGGATAACTTTGCTCCAAGATAAGATGTAGAAGTAAAGCAGAAGATGAAGAACATTTTAGAGTGAGAAAGATTAGAAAGGAAGCAGAAGATGAAAAACATTTTAGAGTGAGAAAGATTAGAAAGATTGTCCACTAAGGAGTCCAAGAAAGAGTTTTCAGGAGCAAGAGGGAAAACAAAGGAAGGGGCTACAAGAAGCAAAAGGACTAGAAAGGACAGAAAAGGTCAGTACAGAGCAGTGAAAAACCCTACAAGAATGTCAGGAATTATTTGCCATAATATTTTGTGAGTAAAAATTAACCTAGAAGTGGTCAGAATAACATCGAGTAGCGGAGAAGGAGTAGTCGAGTAGTACCTACAAAGATGACATACAGTGATTTACAGTGACAGAGTCTGTACAGTGGGAGGAAAATTGTGACAGTCACCTGCCTGTTCATCAGACTTGGTGAGAATTCTGTTCCTGTTGAAATGATTTCTGGCAAGACATGGGGACAGTATAGTAAAAGTTGTGTTGAAAGTAATTTCTGATCAAGAGGGTGCAACTGAAGGATCTCCAACGCTCATGCTGTTGTGAATATACTGACACACCTGCAGTTCACAAAGCTTCTTGCCTTCACTTTTTAAAACAAGTAATGCTCCTTTTTTGTAGCCCCAGCACTCAGGAGTACTTGGGCTCTGCTTTGTACCATGTATAACTTACTTTAGACTTAAAGGTTTTGAGAAATTGCCTTTTGGATTTGACGTATGTGCTGCTGGATCTTAAGAAGAAACGATTTCTAGATTATCCAGGATTTTCATTCATATTCTTTTCAGTTAATTGAATTAATGGAAAATTTTCATTCAAAGAAAGCTGATGAAGTTTTGGTCTAGGAAGTACATTATTTTCTGGATCAGGGTAGCACCCACGATGACTCATGGTGCACAAGGATGCAGTCTGAAGGGTTCCTTTGGGAGTCTAGTCAAAATCTGGATTGAGACCTTAAGTTTAACCTAGAAAGATCTTTTGTATCGATGCTGAAGTTAAGTATATAGAAACAGGAATACTTTGTCTGGTATATTCCAACTCTTTAGGGTCTTTCCAAGGATTTACAAAGCACTGGAAGGATATACTATGCAAATGCTACCAGTGGTACATCGGTTTGAAGTACTGCAGTCTTCCAGCTGTGCTCTTGGTACTGACAAAATCTCAGGTATTGAGTACTTCAAATATCAATACTTAAAGAATCTGGGAGAGCTGTGTATTAATTTGCAGCTCAGTATAGATAATTTAAAAAATCAGGAGAGTCTCATGTAAGAGTTCTAGTAATGCTTTATCCAAAAGGAAACCTTCCCTGAAGCATTACTATATAATTATATGCAAAAAAGTATCTTTATGTTCTCCCTGCTCTATAAAGTCTGTGATTCCTTCCATACTTGAACCTCGACCCATTCTGCTATAAATTTTATCCCATCTGCTTAGTGTTTCCAGACTATTCTCTAAATATGGCAGTAGTAGAATACCAGACTCTTTCATCATTGTCCATCTTCTTTTATATATTTAGCAATACACATGGTGTCCATGGAGCAGATACAGTTCACTTTAGCAGTATATAAAATCACAGTTATTCTTGATAATTTTCTGGTCAGATTAAAACAGAGAAATTCCAGTGTGAAAATAGTTTTCATGTAACCATTTTACATGAGAAAATACAGGAATGTTTGAGCATATGTGTTTCATGTTCTGAGATGTGCTGCTCTGCCGTATATTCTCATTCCTATATCAGTTGCTTGAACTCAATCCAAAGCCTTTAAGATCTATCTAAAGACTGTCATTTACTGCAGTACATTTTGAGTCATGGCCTTTATACAAATGAGCAGGACTAGCAATAGGTTAATTGTAACACCTTACATAAAACTTTCTAATCACATTTTTTGAAGATTAAAAATGAGAAATCTTGAAGTGGCAGTTTTTCTGTCAACACCCTCTGAAGTAATTTCATTATTTGCATGTTTCTTTCATACAGGGAGGGGTGAAGGACACAGGTTAGCATGTGCTTATCAGGAAGAGCAGTTGGTGTTCTTCCAATTATGGGTCTTCTTTGTAAGTCCTTCCATGGCATCTTGGTGACACTGAGTTCTCTGGGCCACCTGTGTCCCTCAGAGCTGTGAATGCACCCTCTTTTTTTCATGTTATTGTGAGCATGTAAAGACTGGGACAGCCATTATGTGCACCAAGCTGTTTCCATGATGCTGACTCAGTGAACTCCTCCAAGTTTCTCTCAGTATTTTGATGTCTTCTAGAACTCTTCAGAAGTGTCTTCATTCTTGTAGTCTTAATATCTGTTGTTCTTCAGGCTCCTCTTGGAAGCCCAAGAAATAACCCATCCAGAAAGATGAAAATAATTCAAGTTAATTTGTTCTCAGAAAGGACTTCTGCATGAAGCAGCAGTCTCCAGGTACACAGAAGGTTCGGTGTAAGAGCCTGTGTGTTAGAAGTAGTAACAAAGAAGGAATTGAAATGGGCCTTTGGAGTGGACAGGGAGGTAATATGTTATTAAATTGTTTCTGTCATTGCTGAATGCACAAGATCTTGAAGCACAAGAGCACGTTGCCTAGACAGGTTTAGGAATCAGCCTCACTTGCAATTGTTTTGAACAACTAAAGAGAACTGTGCCTGCAACTGACTGAGTTTTATCAGTTCTGCCTGAAAGTAGTGGGCAGGACAAGAGAACCTCTTAAATCTCTACCTCCCTATTTTTTGTGACACTTTGATATATATAT
>NW_008676133.1:0-1187 GCF_000695815.1 Acanthisitta chloris
GGGGTGTCTTCCAGAGAAACTGCCCCCCAAATCCTTACAGAGTGAACTGGGATTGTTGGCTTTAAAAGTTTAGAATAGGGGGCTGTTGTTTCTAGTTGAAGCTTTTATGAGAAGAACAATAAAAAACTGCAAAAGTTTAGAAGGTTTAAAGTAGTTTCCTGTGAACAATGATAGTGTTAAATATTGATCACATAGAATTGAAACTCAACCCTATGGGACTGAAGCTCTATGTGTTAACAAAAGATAACTGAGGCCCAAGGGAACCAGAGAGTGTCGTACTCAAGTTTGTTCGGACACTTGGCAAGACCAGCTTCTTATTTGGCGTTTATACATTGAGATCAAACAGGAAACACATGGACTTTGGGGGCATTCACCACAAACACTGAGCAGAGACCCTCAGCAAAGCCCTTCACGGATATAATCTGCATGTGTAATAGCTATGCAACTATGATAATGAGTTCTAGGAAATCACTTGGTCTGTTAAATATGTATAATCATTCTTGGCAAAGTTAGGCCTATGTATGTACAGGTGTGCTGGTTTCGGCTGAAGTGGAGTTAACTTTCCTCACAGTGACTAGTATGGAGCTCTGTTTAGGATTTGTGCAGAACATGGGGTTGATAATGCAGAGATTTTTGTTATTGCTGAGCAGAGTTTACACAGAGCCAAGGCCTTTACTGTTTTCCATACTGCCACACTGGCAAGGACGTGGGGGGTGCATGAGAGGTTGGGAGGAGGCACAGATGGGACAGATGACCCAAACTGACCAAAGGGATATTCCATACCATATTAGATCATGCTCAGTATATAAGGTGGGAGGAAGAAGGAGGAAGGGGGGACATCTGGAGTGATGGTGTTTGTCATCCCAAGGAACTGTTATATGTGACAGGGCCCTACTCTCCTGGAGGTGCTGAACACCTCCTGCCCATGGGAAGCAGTGAATTAATTCCTTGGTTTGCTTTGATTGTGTGTGCGGCTTTTGCTTTCTCTATTAAACTCTCTTTATCTCAACCCATGAGTTTTCCTAGCTTTTACCCTTCCGATTCTCTCCCTCATCCCATTGGTGGGGGATTCTGTGAGTGGCTGCATGGTTGTGGCTGCTAGCTGGGGTTAAACCATGACAACAGGACAATATAAGCCTAAGCTGGTGCGAGGTATAGGCTGCAGGTTAGGTGGAATGATCCCCCGT
>NW_008676134.1:0-557 GCF_000695815.1 Acanthisitta chloris
GTTCTTCCAGTTCCCTCCCAATCCCTCCCAGTTCCCTCCCATTCCTTTCCCAATTCTCCCATTCCCTCCCAGTCCCCTCCCAATTCTCCCATTCCTCTCCCAATTCTTCCAGTCCCTCCCAGTTCTTCCAGTCCCCTCCCAATCCCTTCCAGCCCCTCCCAGTTCCCTCCCAGTCCCTCCAATCCCCTCCCATTCCTTTCCCAGTTCTCCCAGTTCCCCCTTCTCGCGCAGGTCTCTCCGTGTACTGGACGTTACTGGTGTGAAGGTTCCCAGTCCGGAACTGGTACAGATCCTACTGGAGGAAATGCTCCCAAAGTGCCAAATCCTGGGAATGTGCACTGGGATTTCCTTGGGATCTCCCTCAGCCCCTTCCCAGTCAGCCCAGCAATAAACTGGTTTTGGTTTTCCAGTATGCATTTGGAGATTTTTTTTAATTTTTTTTTTTTTTTTGGGAAGGGATTGGGATTTTCACACACACAGACCCAAATCTTTGGGATTTTTGGCCTCGAAATTCCAGAGATTCCTGGCCAAGGTCCTAAGGGAATCTCTGCCTCTAA